>NW_005843119.1:51972-69235 GCF_000455745.1 Alligator sinensis | reverse complement strand
GGGGTCGCGGGTCGCAGCCCCCTACCCTCCCACCCTTCTGAAATCAAATCCAGGAGTAGCCCTTTCCTACAGGAGGTAGGGAAGCTGCGTCCTGGGGGCTGGTACCAGCAGCCTGAGGCAAGTGGCCCTGACCTGGCAGGAAGCGGGGGCAGTTCTGGGAACTAGAACAGTGGTGGGCAACGGCCGGATGCACAGAGGTGGGAGGGTAGCACACCACTAGTAATCGCAGTAGTAGTAAGAGGCCCGGGGTTGAGCTAAGCTGGGAGTTGAGAGCCAGGGGGATTTGGGCATCAAGTGGCTGGGCCTTGGTCTGGGAAGTGAGGGTTGAATAGCAGGGTTTAGGGAGAAGTGGTACTGACACTGCCTGGGAAGAAGTGTGTAGCAATGCCCTGACCTAGGGGCATGGGGAGATGAGGAGCTGTAGTGGCTTGGGGAGGAGGGGTGGCATTGAGGGGGGCGGGAAGGGAATCCTTTTGGCTTTACAAATAGAGGTGTCACAGTGGCAGGCCTAGCCCTGTAACCAGGGAGGCATAGATGGAAGCCAGTGTTGGCTGTGTGCTCTGTAAAGAGAAGAGTCTACATTATGGCCTGCAACTTTGATCTAAGAGTGGTGAAGGGGCCTGCAGCAGCAGGAGTGTCACATGGTCTCTGTAGGTAAACCTGGTGTGCTGACCTGGTGGTAGGTACATTCACAGTTTAGGGATGAAGGGCAGGGAGTGGAGGGGTGGGTCAGCGAGGCAGGGTAACTGACTGTTTTCAACTACTGTTTTTACTCTGAGATAACCTAGCATCACTAGTGTCTCCTGTCCATCAGCCTGTTACCGAGAGGATTTCTTCCCTCCCCATCTCTTGTTACGCACCTGTACTGCAGGTATCCCTTTATCCACCCTTCTGAATAAAGTGCAGAACTTCAGTATGGTTGGTTGTGTGTGAACTAGTTTGAGTTGAATTTAATTTCAGTATAAAAACGTGTTTTAACCGTGTTCTAAAGAAGAGCTTCATGTCTTTCTGTTAGGTTCCATCCCCAAATTTGGGAAAGGCAGGAATAACTGAGTCTATAAGTAACATCTTGCTATTTCCATTCTCAAAAGCTGCCATGAGGTAGCTGTTGAGCATAAAGCCTTGTCTAGGCTATAGAGTTAACTCAATTCTAAACTCAAATGTTGTGCTTTAATTAAAGATAATATGATGATTTACAGTTAGACTTGGTATTCACCTGTGCTGAAGGTTTGTTTAGCCTTCTTGTATCTACATTGTTATACCTCTCACTTGCATTAAGGACAGTATCCTGGCATTCCCAAGCCAAGATAATTTTGCATGGTCTTGCATCACATGTTCTCATTAGTTCATTTGGCAACTGTAGGTGGCAAGTTGACATTATCTCACAATGTCCGTTAGTGATCCGGGGAATGCACCAGACTGCAAGGCTGTACTGTATACATCCATATGTTGTCTGTGATCATAGATTCCTTGCACAAACATCATGAGAAGCAGCATTTTTTTCTTTCTATAGCTATTTATAGCTCTTGGTGAGTTATCTGAGAACCTGCACTAACTAGGCTGCAGATGTTCTAGAGCACTGATTCTCAACCAGAGTGCCACAGAGCCTGGGATGCCTTGAGATCCTTGCAAGGGTGCCACACAATACTAGTGCTGTTTGGTTGTGTAAACACAATTCACAAGATAAACCCAGAGATTTCATATAAGAATCTGTAGTATTAAAAACATTCTGACCTGTTGTGGTCTTTTTGAGTTCTTTGCAACAAAAGAATTGCTCTATTATTTTTCTGTATGGTCAGAAAAAAAAAAGGTGGGAACTAAGAGCTGGCATTTTCTGAGGTGTGTCTTGAGTCTAAAAAGGTTGAGAACGTTGTTTTAGAAGCAACTAGTACAGTTCATTGGTGCAGTATGAGTTGGTGGTGAATGAGTTTTGAATGTGAATGCTCAGTTATGCATGTACTTGGATCCTGTTGTTAATGGCTAATGAAATGCAGTAGAGTCAGTGGATGTTCTGGGCAAGGCCGGCAACTACATGGCAGTAGGATTACTAGCATACTGATTTGGAGATCTGGGATGATTATGAGTGAACAGACTTCATTTTGAAGAATGACACCTTTTTAAAGTTGTGTGAGAAATGCATGCTAGGTCTGTAGGCCCCAGCAACAAGATTTAGCACCCCGGTCTAGTGGCACCAGGTATAAAGCAGTCATCTTTTGGTGTTAATTTGTTGGGAATAAATTTGAGATTGATAGGGGTGTGTGGGTGTTCCTGGCTATAAATGTGCTGTAGATGAGTATTGTGAGGGTGTCTGAGGTCCTTGAAATCAAGGAATCTCAGTAATTGAGATTTTTAGGTTGGACACACATTACTTAGAAGGATTATGCCTACAATCTTTCCTTTATAATGTGCAAGTGAGTAAATTAGCAGGAAGTGCTGCTACTACTAAAATGTCAATGGCCCACAGAGGCCTAAATCACATTCCTTTTATGAGCATAAATATTGGAAGTGCTGGCAAAGTGTATGGATGTTTAGAAAAGTGGGAGTACATAACAGTAGCTAGGTAAGAGCCCTTTTCCAGAAAAATATAAGTATATCAATTAGACTCTTTCTACTGTTGTTTCCCTGGGTCACAAGGACTTACCCTCCCTTAAAACAGCCAAGCAGAAGACATTTTAACTGCAAGTTTAGCAGACGGATTGAATAAACTCCTAGAAGGCTCAAGGCATAATAGAAGACTTAGTTAATCATAATGACCCTTTGTTGCAGTGCTGTTATGATCAGAGCATGCTTCTTGCATCATAACATTTGTGAAAATAATGGGAGCCTTTCTCACCACAGTGTTTGGCAGATACAAATGCCCCATCAAGACAATTTTAGATCATCTTAAAATAGCCTGATTGTTTCTAGGTTAGCATCACATGCCCTATGGGAATTGACTCTTGGTTCTTACCTTGTTGATTTGTATGAGGAGTTCAGTGGTGATTTTTTGATGGATGGGGGAATAGATTGTCAATTACTCAGTAGATTTTGTTAAGGAGTATTTGGGTTTCATATTTTTAGGAGATGGCAATACTCTTTGGAGTGGGCACAATGTAACCATACCTATGAATTGTTAATATGTATTTTTTCATTGAGGAGCCTCTGCACAGTTCTGAGCTTGGGATCTGCTGACAACACAACTTGGATTAGTGGGACTATCTGGCTGCCAAATACAGTCTGTTAGAGGTCTCTTGTGCCCCCTCTCTTTATATAGCTGAACATTTGGAGTTGACCAACTATGTTTCTTCTAAATGTGAAAGTAACAGAATAATAAACCTTACCCAGTTTCCAAGCTGGATTTATGGGAACTGTTCATTCCCAGGACTGCTGTCACCTTCTTAATATAGCATTTTAGTGGGGGGGGGAAAGGAAAAATGAGGGTTTTAGTACCTAGACCAACATTTTGGTTTCTCGTGCTCAAACTGAAAGCTACGGAATTTGGCTTCTGGAGTCATGCCTCTTGCCTTTCATTTAATTTTTTTGTTTTTTTGTTTTTGACTTGGGAGCACATTTACATTTGGCCTTCTTGGGGAAAGATCTTACTGCTGTTTATGCAGCCTTTCTTACCCAGGGCTGGAAAGGAGAATCAGTATAGTTTCCAAGTCAAGCTGTTGTAGCAAGCATTAGCAGCTAAAGCAGGGGCAGGCAATTATTTCAGGTGGAGGGCTGCTTCACGAGTTTTGGTGAGCTGTCAAGGGCTGCATGGGTAGTCCCACCTCTTGACAGTTGCCCCACCCTCTTGTTGCCATCTTGGGAGTGGAAGTCCCACCCTTAACCAGCCAAGCAATACGGTATGTTTTTGGGGCTGCGTGTACATGTGAGTGCCTCGTTCCCACCCTCGTGGGTGGAAGGGCTGGGTGGGACACAATTTGTTGGGGGGCCCTGTGGGCCAGATGAGTGTTTGGCAGGTCAGATCTGGCCCATGGGCCGTATTTTGCCTGCCCGTGAGCTAAAACATTTGGCGCCAGTGTATACGGGTCCATAATTGCTGGGAGATCAGTCTCAGTTCTGACCACTTAGTGATGTAGAAAGCCTGGCAGAGCCTTGGAGCAGGTGTCCATTTCCTTGACTGGAAGCAATCCGAAGCTGCCAGTGTCTATGAATGTACAAGCATCAGGTCTGAATAGAAATGGTTAGCTTGGTAGGTGTTTACCTCTGCTGAAAGAGTTGATGCTTAAGATTTGGCTCTTTCTGTACTACATGCTGAAATACACGAGCATTCTTGGAATGCTCTGACCTCTGAAGTTGGAGCCAAAACAAAGGATGGTACTGAGGGCAACCTTTTAAGAAAAATCCAGGTCGTGGCCTGATCTCACCCATTGGTTCTAGTACCAGACTAGCAGGTAGTGCATCTAATAGTTGGAGTAATGGTTGTGCTGGACCTAGGTTCATCATGTGAAGCTGAATCAAGGTTGATCGCACGTATCTGTGTGTGCACCTTTAGGAAGGAAGAAGAAAACAATGCAAAACTAAAGTAGGGTTAGAGCATTGTTGTAGCCATGATAGTTCAGAAAATGTATGAGGCAAGGCTGTCTATGTAATCTCTTTTCTTGAACCGACTGTCCAGACTTGCTGACAGGTACTTTGTGCTTGAAAGCTTGTCCAGCCTCTCTCTCAAATGTACAGTTTCTCCAATAAAAGATACCACCAAAAACAACCCTTCCCACCAACCTCTTGCATCTCTTAGAAAGCTATAACTATTTTCCCAGTTGTACAAGCCTCCTAAGATTAAATATGGATTCCCTGGGAAAATGTTGTGGCCTTCATAACTTCTTGCTTATTCAAACTGTTACCATCCTTAAAAAGTTAATTAGATTGGTCCTCGGATTGAGGCTTTTATATGCAATCAGGCCACAACTGGTTTGATTTATTTTCTTTGAGAGAGCATATATAAAACGCCCTTGCAGTCATCGTTGAGACTGTTCCTTCCGTTCAGATTATGAAACCACCCTCCCTTAACCATTGAATATCTCTGTGAGGTAATAGTAAAACTAGAAGGTACCACTTTGGACAATGTGGATGCACTGGTCTTTGTCTATGTATTACCCAAACTTTAAGACGACTGAGGAATAGCAGCTTCAAAGGGTTTGTGGATATATTCTGCATTGGATTGTTCTGATCTGTTCCTGTCTCTAGAATGGTGGTTCTCAACCTTTTTTAGATTTGAGGCACCCCTCAGAAAGTACCAGCCCTCCCTTAATTTTCACTTGACTACAGAAAAATAGTAGAGCAATTCTTCTGTTGCAAAGAGCTCAGAAAGACCACAACAGGACAGAATGTTTGTGACATTATGGATTCCTATTTGAAATCTCTGGTTTTATCTTGTGAATTGTGCTTGCACAACTAATAGTGCTAGTATTGTTAGCACCCTGTGGCACCCTTACAAGGATCTTGAGACACCTCAGAGTGCTATGGCACCCTGGTGGAGAATAACTGCTCTAGAACTAAGTCTGTTGACTATTTTGATGTAGATTGGGGCTGTCCAGCTTCTAAGCAGCCTTGGGTTGCACCATCCAGAGCCTCAGGTCAGATGAGCCACATCAGCATGAGCTGAGAGCAGTTTCCAAATCCCTCCGCCTGCTGCCCAACCTGCCCCCCGCCCCTGGGTCTGTGGCTCAAGTAGAGACCTTGGCTGCACTGTGGGCTGTGCTATGCCACTCCAAGTCTTCGGACAGTTGTAGGAAGTGAAAATTGGAGGAAGAACCCTAGCTGCTGCTGCAGTCAGTGATGTGAGAAGCAGCAGCTTCTGGGGAGAGGTCAAGGGCTGCAAATTAGCTGCTAGCAGTCCACCAGTTGGACAGCCCTGATGTAGATAAAAATGTCAAATCAATGATAAAAATGTCATGCAGAGGAATAGTCATTTTCCCATCATCCAGAAGATTTGCTCCAATTTATTTTTCTTGACAATGCTGATATCTTAAATTTCAAGTATGTATAGGAAACTATGCAAATATGTTTTGACATTCTGGTTTCACCCTCTAGGAGGGTGAAACCAGAATGGCCCTTATTAAGGCCAACAAAAAGACCTGGCAATTCTAAAGTACAGCGCATACAGGCCATTCCTATTGGGGGGGGAAAAAGCCAGAAAGTAGCAACTGCCTCCTGAGGGCTTTCTAAACCTATCCTGCTCTAGGCTTACTTAGTGATGGTGGTTGCTGTTCAAAGGATTACGTGCAGTCCATGTCTTGTCAGACAGCAATAAATTAGATGAACTGGATGAGCTGGTAAGAGGTTCTCTGCCACACTAGACATTCTAATGCAGCATCTAGAAATGTATTCTCAGTAGTTGCTGCTTTGCTACTTGCTTATAAGTTTGCCTGGTCTTCCTTTCAGAAGGAAGAACCTAGGTAGATGGTTTTCTATTTGATGGTGAAGGAATTTTATTCTAAAAACAGATCAGCTGCAAAAATAATGTTATTGGGTAGATGGATCTCTAAGGATTTTGCTGTGCTGAGAAAAAAGGCTGCATCATCAACCTTCTGTTATCAGAGACTGCATTTATTTCTTGTTCCTTTCAAAGAAATACCAGCAAACAGCCATGTACTCAACATTGGAAGAAGTGCATACTTTACAAACTAATTTTAACATCTTTCAGCTATATCCGCTTTCTCTAGGCTGGTTTTGAATACTAGAGTACTAGCACTGAAGACTGCTATATTTTGAGTATTTGTCTATCAACCTGTTCATTCTCTCTTTCTTAAATGATCCCTTGATGGAATTTGCTAAAATCAGAATCTTATCACTAAAGTTGGATGCTAGAGAGCGAGAGTTCCCTAAAGAATTTTAGAGAAAGGGGTTTTATTCAGATACTTTTCAACTTGCTTTAGACCTTTAGAAGTTCCATTCTTCCAGCAGTGTTGAAGTTAAGCCTACTCGCCTTTAGATTGAATCAACTAGTCTTTATTCATCCAGGATTGGTTTGCAGCTTGATTTGTAACTCATCTCGGTAAGATCATTGCACTGCAAATTCCTGTGCTTTGTTGTGAGAAGAGATCATTGTCAATATACAACCCTCTCATTTAGCCCTCCAAAGTACCACGAGTATTCACAAAGTACTTTTTGATTGTAGCAGTCTGTCACCCTGGTTTTGGAGGATTGTCTCATCAGGGCATCACAGAAGGACAGAACACAAACTGTCAAAAATATACATGCCCACTTCAGAATCAGCTTCACAAATGGCATGCAATTCAGAATTGCCCTATAGGATATCATCCGAGTTGGCACTCTTTGAAAGCCAGAGCTTTCCTTCTGGAAAAAAGATATCTGAAAATCCATGCAGTACTAGAAGTATTACAGGAGAACTTAAGTCAAACACTGATTTCTTCCTGAACCTGATAGACCTTTTGTCTTGCATATTAATCTATGCATATTTAAAGATGAGTCCCGTACAGCATTGGTTGGCATATAGTGTCTTGCTAAATATAAAATTACATGCTTATGAACTTGATACCATGCAGTAATGGATTTGTATCCCTCAGCCTAGTTGCATGCACAGAGATACTCCACTCAGTTGCCTGGATCTGTTAGCCATATTACTGCCAACACTTCTAGTGTGGGTTGTGTGAAACTCACCTGAAAAATCTGACTGTTGAGTTAGTGAGTGCAGGTTTTAAAAGAATATACTCTGTATTACTATTCTAGAGTTTAAATCAATGTCTTGGGTCTTCAAGCCAATTCTCTTTGAAGAGCATGGCAAGGAGGTTCAAGTAATTACCAGTAGTTGTGTTTTGTGAACAGTCAGAATGGAACAACTTTCAGCCACCTTGTACAGAGAGTGTAGCCCTACAGGAATAGTACATACTATGCCAGGTTTATTGCCTAGCATTTTGCCTGGCAGACTAGCTGAGCAGATCCATGGTGTGTACTGAGCAGGTGTGTACTAGTGTAAAACATTTTCTCTCTGGAAGGTTATCTGGAGATGGGTGTATCTGCAGCAAAGATGCATTTCCAGATGTCAGGGGATTTGCTCCAGAAAAGAAAGTCAGCCAGCTTATCTTGGATCTATTTTTTCTCAACTAGAGAATAGGTCTCTTCTGAGATTTAGTCCACAGTTTTCTTAGAAAAATCGAGCACTACAAAGTCAAGGTTATTCTGATTGCCCTGGCCTGGGTTACAGGATAGTGATTTTCAGCTCTAGATTTACTGCAGCTTTTACAAAGGACTTGTCTGCCTTCCCTCAAGGCCAAGCCTATTGACTTGGAAAGATTTGCCTTTTCAATGCATTCTGTCCACTTGACTTGGGCCTTGGGATTTTAGAACTGTCCTGTTCAGAAAAAGTATAGGAAATTCTGATGAACTCCAAGAAACAGTCAACTTACCTGCGTTTTAAGTGGCAAAGGTTCTTTTTGTAGGCAACTAGCAATAGCATATAGGCCTAATTTTAGCTTTTATTCTGTCCATGCCTGCATTCTTCATTTGAAATCTTTGGGGCTATCCATATTTTTGGTAAAAGTGCATCTTGGATCTTTCTTGGTTCATCGCAGGTTAATTGGATGACAGACTGTATTCTGCCATGTTGTAGTAAAAAGATTTTTGAAGGAGTTGATGAAAGTCAGCCTTCTGGTTAGAGACTGCCTGTGTAGGACTTCAGTTTGGTGTTAGTTCAGATCATAAGGTCATGAAACCTTCCCTCAAACCTATGGGAGGGTATTGTTTTATCTTTCAGTTACTTTGACACTTACATCTGTTAGAAGGGCAAGTGAGGTGCAGGCTCTCACGATTATCACCTCCGTGTCCCTCCCCTTAAAGCATTTCAGAAATATGAAGCATTTCTTCAGTTGCACCTGAATTTTTTTTTCTTCAGGATACTAATGGCATTTCATCTTCAGCATTCCGTAAAGTTTCCAATAATTTTTCTCTAGGTTTCATCATAATTTAGGGGAAGTTCAGCGACGTACTTTGGATTCACGTGAACTAGTATGTTAGCTGAGAGCATTAGCTTCTATTATGGTTAAGCCTAAAGAATAAATAAAACCCTCAAGAGTCTCTCCTGGGTAGAGTAAAGGGCAGGCAGTTGTCTTTCTAAGTGGGTTAGACTCTGCAATGAACAGTGGTATAAATACTCTCCTGGCCCCCTTGTCCCTGCCCCCAGAAGTGTTTATAGTGCATTGGACTAAAGGAAAAGCTTCTCTTGTCTTTTTAGACACATTCTGTAAAGTGGTGCTTGGAGTGCGAGTCATGGCTTCATAAGACCTTTCGCTTTAGATCAGGCATTTATTTATATAAAACAATCTGGTAAAGTAGAATTATAATCTACATTAACTAAACCTTCTTATATCTGTCTGGAGGAAAATGTATTGCTTTCTAGATGCCCAAGAATGGGAACGTATGGAGGGTGTTTAAAGAAGTAAATGTTATTTGTAACTGAATGATTTTGCACATTTACACTGCCTGCACCCACTTCCATCCAATTTGGAGCCCTTGTTACAACTCTGGTCTTGAGGGAGGGGAGGAAGGAAACTCATATAGTTGATGTCATGCGTTCTCAGCTTTTTTACACTCTGGTCAGAATCACTGGTGTAGGGGGATAGATATAAGCATTCCCATAAAAGTTGCTGTGTCCAGGTTACTCCAATGGTACCTCAAGAGTATACATGTTGCACAGTCATTTTGCAGAATTTTGATTCCATGTGAGTAACCATCTTTTTTTTAGAAATGTGACCAGATTTGTCCCTTGATCACATCCATTACCGCTGGCAGTAATGTTGCAAACGAAACACATATTGCAGGTATACGGACAGTTACACTTTCCATGCTCGGACAAGTGGAGTAGTAGCACCACTGAACTGTTCTTGCTGCTTCGCTTGAGACACAGAACTCATTCAGCAAAAATGCATGTTGTAACTACACACAGATATTTTCAGTCACCAAGAAACAGTTAATAATATATCACAAAGTAAAATAAATATACTCATAGTTATATATAACTTGCAATAATGAGAATATTCATCAGCCTCATGGTGATCTTTCTTGTTTGTAGCGGTAAAGTACAATGGGCTGTTGGTTTTCACTGCTTCCAAGTTGTGTTCAGAAATGTGAATTGCATTGCAGCTATGAAATGATATCCTGGGAATGAAACTATTGGAGCAAAGTGTAACCATAGTAATTAGAATGGTTGTTCATTCTTTCTGAAAAAAAATTATGGATCCCTATTGATCTGGCTCTTTCCTGATTTTTGTTTTTTATTTTTTATTTTTTTTAATATGAGGCGTAATCAGTAAATTTTGGTGGCTTTTCTAGTAGTAACCCTCTCCCTTCGGCTCTTCAAAGGTTTATCTGTATCTCTATATATAACATTTTAGCTCCAGCAGCTAGACTATTTTTCTTTGCGTTTTTTGTACTAGGTTTTCCCCGATTCCATTCTGTTAAAGAGATTATTCATTATTTCTATGGCTTTCACTGATTTGTTTCTTGGAGTAGGAGTTGAGGTATCCTCTGAGGAAATAGAGGGCACTTGAAGCACTGGTGGAGGAGAAGGAATAAGTTGGCATCCTTTCAATGACATCGCATTTTCTCTTATTGTCCAGAAACATGGTGGCTTCTAGTTTTACACACCAAACTTAACTTGGGCCTTTTGTGTTTTCTGGTTTCAGTGTGGTAAGGCAGAGGACTTCATTTCCACCTTTGTTAGTAGTCTTTGTAACATTAGGCTTTGTTACTTTTCAGTATTAATGTTAGGTTATATTTTTACTGCCAGTTATCAAGTGAAAATGGGGAGTTGAGGGAAGCGGTGAATATTCTGCATTATTTAGGCAGTGATCACTTTGTACTAAAGCGATATTCTGCATTTGCCAGAGTGGAAAGGGAACAGATGTTTCACGTATTTGGATGAAAGCCAGCTCCATTTGTAGCTGAACTTCTCAGGTGTTTGCTAACACCAAACTACTGGTGTGGAAGCAAGGAGTAGCTTGCCTTCCCACAGAACCTTCTTGATCACCTGAAGGATTTGTATAGTAAAAAGTTTTCTTGCATTATTTTTCAAAGTAGGGGGAAAAATGAATTAATTGGCTTTTATGTTAGAATTTGTATTACAGGTATTTCCAGAATGCATTGGCAATGCTGTTCCTGTTGGCAATGCTTTTGCAAAGCATGTTTATGTATTCTACACTAATTTAAAAATAGTGTATAGTTTATGCCTTGCTTTTTGAAAATTGTTTTACTGTTCTGTTTTCCTGAAAGCAAATACAGTTAGTGCTAAGCATTTGCATTATGGATTTAAAAAATGCTAATTCATTCGACTTGCCTGTAAATAAGTATTGCTTGATATAGTTAATGATTTATGAATTGTTCTTTGTATGTTTGCCAGTTGAAATCTGCATATTACTGCATAGGCAGCCATTAAAATACTTGGTCTTATTTACTGTCCTGTTTTTTCCCCTCTCCACTCCTTGTCATTGATCTGGAACTTGGGTACGAGGGTAGGGGGGAAACCTAGAGAGAGGTCAGCAGGGGGGAGCTAAGGGCCCAAAATTGCTGCCCTAAAATATCACACCTGTAGTAGTAGTAGTAGTAGTAATAATAATAATTAAGATGTTTTTAGCCCAATGTATCTCCTCAGCCAGCTTCTTTGAAGTGTAGTTATAACTGATTTTTATTCCTGTTTCTTGTGCCAAGGTTGTCATGCATTGACAGCATCCTACTCCAGGATAAATTAGTTCCCTCATTTCTGCCTTTGGCCAGAAGGTAACTGGCAGCAGACTTATTCCTAGCCATGTATTTGAATCTAAGGCTCTGTGAAAAGAGAAGTTGGTTAACTGAATTGATGCGTAAAGGGCATCCACAATAGTGTCCTGGAAAATATGGACTGATTTACAGTCTGGTTCTTGACTGAACTTTCCATCTCTGAGCAGGAGATGGGACAGGGAGCAGAAGGCTGAGCAGGCGAAAGGAATTGGGGTGGTACTTAGGAAGGGTGTGGGGCTAGTGTGCACATCTGCCTACTGATCTAGAGTCAAGAAAGCGAGTATAATCAAGCTATAACCTTAACTGTAAATCATAATCTAGACATGATTCAAATACAATGTTAAGAAATTTATCTAAAGCTTGCTAGACCCTGTTGCTTTGATATGCTGCAAATGCTTGCAAGGGGAAGTCTGTCATTGCACAGCATCATCCCACTTTGAAGCAGGGTAGGTCTTTCAGTTGTTTGCTTGTGTTGCCCCTTTCTTCTCTCTAAACCTGTTGTGATGCTGTCTAGACTCCCTACCAATTCATATGTTTTAGAGAGTGTATAGAGGATGGTACTAGTGTATTTTAGGTTAGGTTAGCTAGGATGGCCCTGTTTTCCTGATGGGCCTCTGCTTTTTATCAGCAGAATGTCCAAGTCCCTACCTTCTACAAAAGATGAAGGCAGGGGCTAAGAATCGGAAGAAGACGCCAATAAAAGTTTAAAAATTTCCTTCTGAATATCTTATTCCAGTAAAATGTGGTGGTTTGTGAAAAGAAGGGACAAAATGTTAAGGGATGCAGAAGAATCTCATAGGATTGTAGTTTCTCTGCTGCGGGTACTAGACTTGTGTGCTGTATCTTGATTGAGGCTATCGGGTATCATTTTAATACTTGCATTCAGTTATTAGAGGGAACACAGCCCTTTGATTTATCTGGCTCTAGCGAAGCAAATGATAGGGGCCATCTGTCAATTTTTGCTGAAAAGTCTTCACCAGAATCGGAGACATTCTGATAGAGATAAAGGATTCGGTTCCTTTTCTCCAGCGTAGCATTCGCCTCCCTTCTGAGGCCGTCCTTTCTTGTCCATGCATTCAGTGGACCCCTTCACCCCTTCTGCAGCAAACATAGCAGGCTCCTTACAGACACAAGTCTTATTTGTTCCACAGTCATAATTTGTTCCTTGAGAAGTAGCAAAAATTAAGGTTACCATTTCTGAACTGCTGAACATAAGATCTGCCACTTACTGGATCAGGCCATAGATCCATCTTGCCCAGTCTCCAGCCCCTGAGTACTGGGCCAACACCTGGAAGGCTGCATGTGGGGCCTGTGACTCTGGGCAGGGAAGCCCAGGTGGGCTCCTATGTCATGCTGTAGCAGGGAGTGGATGTTGAAAGGGAAAGCAAACAGGGTATAACCAGGGTGTTTCCCCACTGTTCCCCTCTCACTTGCAACCTCCGTTGTTTAAGGTCTAGGAAGTTCTGATTCAGAGGCTGTGCTCCTAACTCCCATGCTCAATAGATACTAATGCATCTTTTCCTCTAAGGATTTGTCCAAATCCGTTTTTTGGAATCTGGCTAAACTGTAAGCCTCCACAGCATCTGGTAGCAACAAGGTCCTTGCTTTAATTGTACGCTGTGTGAACAAGAACTTCCTTTTAGTAGTAGGTTTAATACTAACGACTAGTTACATTTTGTGATCCCTAGTTCTTGTATTGTGAGAGAGCGTAAATAATAAATCCCTATTGACTTGGGCAAAACTGTATTTTTTCCCCTAATTTGTTGTAGCCGAAACTTTCAGGATATGTCAGAAACCCAGCATATGGATTCAAGCCAAATGGTTAAGGTGTGGAAAGTTACAAACAAATGAAAACAGGATCGTGTAGCAAATGTAGGTATGAAACATCCTGCCATATTCAAGTGGAGTGATTTAAAGCAAGAAACAGGATAAATTACCTTTAACCTCATCTAATCAACTATGTTTAAGTGACTTGTTAATAGCTGGCTGAAATGTGTTTAAGGCTTTTGAAGCTTACACAGCATTTTCATTAACAAGCTAAGGAAATGCAGAATAGATGAGAGTGCTGTAAGGTGGATACATAACTGGTTGCATCGTCATGCTCAACAAATAGCCATCATTGCCTCCCACCTAGACGTTGGACCAGTCTCAAGTGGGGTTCCCCAGGGGTCTGTCCTGGGTCAAGTATTGTTTAACACCTTTATTAATAATTTGGCAGATGGGATTGTATGTTTAGCAAATGACACCAAGTTGGGTGAAGTTGAAGACATTTTGGAGGGCGGGGCTAGGATTCAGACTGACCTGGATAAACTTAGAGAAAAGGACTGTTATCAATCAGATGAGATTCAACAGATAAGTGCAGAGTCTCGCACTTGGCCCAGAATAATTCTGTGCACCAATACAGCCTGGGGAACAACTGTCTAGCCTCTAGTACTGCAGAGAAGGATTAAATTTTAACAAGCTCCAACAAAACTTACCAATTAAAGATGACCCTTCACAATCCCATTTTCCAAAAAGGGTCTGCAATATCAGAGAGCAAGCGCATGTAAAGGAAGTGAGAGAGAGCGCTGATATGCATGATTATTAAAATGTAGGATTTACACAGTTACTTTATGATTTTATTCTCTTAACTTTCTTCTTTATCTAATAATCATTTAAAAAATGTTGACTTGTGTATTAGTAGTCCTTAGCAACCTAACCCCAAGTATAAATTGCCTTTAATTTTGAGAGAAACAAGATTTGTGAAGCAAGCTGCTGTCTTTCATTGAACCAGTTTTGTAATTGGGAGAGCTGTTATAAAGCTGGTCCAATAAAAGATGCTGCCTCATCTCAAACTTCATTAACACTAGGGCTGTGCGAAACTTCGGGTACTGATTCGATTCGGAGGAGATTCGGCCCGATTTGGTGGCCGAATCTCCAAATCCAAATCGAATCGGGGATCAGTAAAAAGGTCCAAATAGATTTGAAGCTCTCCAAATCTTCGGAAAAGATTTGGAGAGCTTCAATGATTTGGGCAGTCCTCGCCTGCTGCAGCAGGGAGCTGGAGCCAGTCTTGGAGCTGGTAAGTAGAGGGCAGGGGGGCACACACCCCTCTCCTGCAGCAGCTTCGGGGGGCCCATGGAAGAGCCCCCCACATGGCACAGGGCCGTGGGGATCACCCCCCACCAAGCAGGACCTGGTGAGCCTGGGATTTTTTCCCCAAAGTGCCAGGAGCTAGGGCGGGTGGGGCAGCCACTACCAGGCTGGGGGAGCAGGCGGGGGATGGGCCTGGCTGATTCAGAGATTGGGCAGCAGTCAGATCTCTGAATCAGATTCGGCTGAATCGATTTGGGACGGTGATTCGAATCACCGAATCTAATCACTGTCCCCAGAATTGGATGAATTAGAATCCGAAGCGAGTATGAGCCGCTTCGCCCAGGCCTAATTAATGCTACATTAATTTTGTGGCAGTGAAGAAAGTAATAGTTACTTAAACTTGTAGTATTCTAAAAATCTCAGCAAGTTCTCTCAGTAAGAAACTTGCTCTTCATTTCAGCTAAGGTGCTATTTTTTTTCCTGATGTTGCAAGGATGTAATGTGCACGCCTTAAAGAAGATTGCTATTATTTTTTAAAGGCTCTTTCTTGAGGTGCACAAAAATTTGTCTTTACTTCTGTATTTAGTGTGTATGTGAGGTTTTTTGGGGGGATAGTCTACTAGCTTTGGCTCACTCCTGTCGGTTGTTGTAACTAGTTCAGCATAAATTCAGCTTTCTGCTCTTTTCAGTGGATCGTTATGATGCATTTGTATTCCTCACTGTGTCCTAGCTTGTAGACTGCTGTTTTGTGACCAAGCAGCAACTTTAGCTTTTTCCCCCCATGGGGTTGAGACTTTTGCTTTTTTGACAAATCCACAGTTGTCCATGCTCTTCCTTACTTGATTAGATGATAATGATTGTACTATATATGGGATGACAGTTGTCTATCACTTGAAAACTTCAACTAGTGAGGAATGTAGCTGCCTGTTTATACAGTAGTGGCTTTTGGAGGGAGTATTGACTGTGCTTTCTTACATAGTGATTACCAAGTACAGTTTATAAAAGTAAAAACACTGAAAATGTCATGAATACCACTGACAGACTATACTAAGAAATATTCCTTTTTTGGACAGGAAAATTCAGTAACAACAATGCAGGAAGGGAAATTAAAGGAAGATGGAGGAGAAACTAGTTAAGAAAAGCAGAGAAGAAAGTTACCAATTGCACTCTAACTTTCCCCTGAACTTTCCACCGGTTTTAATGAAAATATGCACAAAAAAATAAAAAGTTAAGAGGTTCCAGTCCTGTTCTTTCCACTTACAATTTGTGTTGAATTTAATCTCTTAACCCTGTTAATCATTTGGGTCCTAGCTACTGGAGAGTGATCACATTTATCTGTGATTCTCCCTGATGTAAAAGCCTAGTTAAACCCTCTCAACTCTCGATGACTGACAGATTTTGTATGTCAGAATACTTTGCAAACCTCTCTCCCCCCACACCCCTCACATCAGGCTTCTGTATTGAGGAGCAGGCTGGAGAGGTTTGGGATAATTTCCAAGAGGATTTTCTGATGTTCTTAGGCTGGGTTGAGTTGAGTTTTTTCTTGCAGTCTTTTTAATTGCATTTTATATTATTAAGATAATGTGTTTGTGGGTTTTTAAAAAAAACAAACACAATAAAAAAAAACCTGCTGCTTCTATACTAGGGGTTGTCAAAATGGCAGATTGGGCCAGTGGCCAGACTCCATTTCCCAGTACACCCTGCAGCTGGTTTCCATGGAGACCCCAGGAACAGCAGGGCTGTGACAGCGCAGGGCTGGGCTTTCCATGGAGATTGGCCCAAGCAGTGCTGGCAGGGCGTGCGGCTGGGCTGGGATCTGCTCTGGGGCTGGGGCCAGGATCTTGTGGTGGTGACAGGTTGGTCCAGAGATGGGACAGAGTTGCGATCTGCTGCCTGCATGCCCTGCTGGGGCAGGGCTGTGATCTGCTGCTTGCACGCCCCTGCCCGGGGCAAGCAGGCAGCAGATTGCACCTCTACCCCAGCTCTGGCCTGCACTGTTACGGCCACAAGATCCTGGCCCTGGCCCTGGAGCAGCTTTCCACCCAGCTGTGCACCCCAGCAGTACTGCTTGGGCCGGTGTCCATGGAAATCCTGGCTCCGTGCTGTCATGACCCAGCTGCTCTTGGAGTCTCCATGGAAACCAGCTGCAATGATGTGGGCAGGGGTTGCAGGGAAATGGAGTTCACTGTGGGTCCAGTCTGGCCTGCAGACCAGGCTTTGCCCCAGCTCTGTTCTATACAATGCTGTGAATAAATAAAAAAATCTTGTAAATTCTTTCTGGATATTACAGAAAGCAGTACCTGCATGTGTCCTGTCCAAGTTGGCAAGTGACTTCTAACAAGTTAACCTTGTAAATGCCTAAGATAGAATGGAATTGTAGGCAGTGTGCCACATGAATTTTTATAAGATCATTTTTTGCCAGTGATGAAGGTCCAGGTCAATACTAGGTGAAGAAATGGACACACAG
>NW_005843119.1:34573-51962 GCF_000455745.1 Alligator sinensis | reverse complement strand
ATATGAACTGTTTTCTGCTAACACTATTAGTTGTGGGGAATTTTATTGCCTCAGCTAGATATTTGGAGATGATGGTTGGTTAAAAGAAAGTTAAAAGGCTGGCATCTTTAAAAGGTGAGTTACAGTTTTGGTCTGTGATTGTGGTGTTTGTGAATTGCCTTCTGGTGGAAGAGCAGCAAGCATATGCTGTGAGGTGGCTTAATTTTTAATTTTTGTGACTTTATTTATGTTCATGCTCTTTATTTCCTTATCTCTTGTTAAATGCTAGGGCTGTGCAAGCTTCGGTAACCAATTCGATTCGGAGGAGATTCGGTCTGATTCAGCGGCCGAATCTCTGAATCCAAATCAAATTGGGAGACCCTTTAAAAGCTTCTGAATTGAATCAGAAGCCTCCAGATTAATTCAGAAAAGATTGGGTGCTGATTCAGAGATTCAGCCATAGACTAAACAGGCAACAGTCCTTGAGGACGCTGGACACAGCTGGTAAGTCTGTTGTGGTGGGGGGGATGGGGGGGTGCAGATTAATGCCCCCCACAGCAAGTGAAGGATTGGGGCTGGGGCCTGGGACAAGCTGCCCAGCAAGGGAGGGCTCCAGGAGGCTACCGCAGCCGCCTGCCACTGGGCTGTGCTCCACAGGGCGGGTGGAGGCAGGGTTGCACTCTGGGTGGCTAGCCCCAGCTGCAGCACAGCCCTGACTGCCCACCCTGAAGAGCATAGTGGAGTGGGGGCTGTGGGTGGGACTGCAGCCATCCTAAAATTTACCGTAGCCCCTGCCACTGGCCCCACTCCGATCTGGGTGCACGTGCCCACCCGCATGCCCTGCTGCTGCTTGCCTGTCCAAGAGGCACAGGGAGGCTGGGCGAACAGTGGGAGGGCATAGGCCCCTCTCCTAGTGCCTTCCGCTGCCCGTGTGGAGCACAGCCCAACCCAGCCCACCCTGTGTAGATATGGGGGCACATGCCCACTCACATGCCCTCCTGGACCAGCGGCACGTAGCAGCACATAGTGGCAGGAGCCCCTTCCCTGAGTCCCACACCCCACCTGCCCCTGCTGGGCAGCTTGTCCTAGCCCCAATCCCTCCCTCGCTGTGGGGGCATTGATTTGCCCCTCCTCCATGCCCCTTCCCGTTCTGCCCACAACAACAGACTCACCAGCTGGAGGCAGCTGTGCCCAGCGTCCTCAAGGACTGCTGCCTATATAGTCTATGGCCGAATCTCCGAATCACCACTGAACCTATCCTGAGATTCACCTTAGGGTCTTTTGTGGGAAAAGAAGGATCTCTGATAAGAAATGTCTGTGCACAAATGCAGAGCCTGGGAAACAAGCAGGAAGAATTGGAAGTCCTTGCACAGTCAAGGAACTATGACGTGACTGGAATAACAGAAACTTTGTGGGAGCTTGCATGACTGGAGCACTGTCATGGATGGGTACAAACTGTTTAGGAAGGACAGGTAGGGGAGATGAGGAGGAGTTGCTCTTTTACTTAAAAAAGCTGTGTGATTGCTCAGAGGTACAGTATGAAACTGGAGATAGGCCTGTTGAAAGTCTCTGGGTTAGGATCAGAGGGGAGAGCAACAAGGGTGATGCCATGGTGCTGAGTGCCTGCCATAAATAGCCAGGACAGGAGTCTGAGGTAGGTGAGGCTTTCTTTAGATAGCAATTAGCAGAAATTTCCATATCACAAGCCCTGGTTATTCTCATGGGGGACTTCAGTCACCCTGACATCTGCTGGGAGGGCAATACAGCAGTGCGCAGGCAATCCAGGAAGTTTGTGGAGAGTGTGGGGGACAATTCCTGGTGCAGGTGTTGAAGGGGTCAACTGGAGGCCATGCTGTTCTTGATGGTGTCACTCAAACAGGGAAGAATTGGTGGGGAATGTAGAAGAGGATGGCAAATTGAGCAGCAGTGACCATGAGATGGTTGATTCAGGATCCCGAGGAAAAGAAGCAAGCAGAGTAAGGACCCTGGACTTCAGAAAAGCAGACTTCGATTCCCTCGAGGAAATAAGGGACAGGATCCCTGGGGAAGCCAGTATGAGGGGGTTAGGAGTCCAGGAGAGCTGGCTGTATTTTAAAGAAGCCTAACTGAGAGGACAGGAAGACTAGCAAGTATGGCAGAAAACCAGCTTGGCTTAGCAGGGACCTCTTCAGTAAGCTAAATCACAAAAAGGAAACTTTTATAAGAAGTGGAAACTTGGACAAACAACTAGGGAAGAGTATAAGACTATTGCTTGGGCATGCAGGGATGAAGTCAGGAAGGCCAAAGCTCAATTGCAGTTGTAGCTAGCCAGGGATGGGAGGGGGAACAAGCATGTCAGAAACAAAAGATCAGGGGAAGTGTGGGGGAGGGAATGTAGTGATGTGTGGAAAAGGCTGAAGTGCTCAATGCCCTTTTTACCTCCGTCTTCACAGGCAAGGTCAGCTCCCAGACTACTGCACTGGTGGGCCAGCATAGTTTTGAGAGGAGATGAGCAGCCACAGGTGGTGAAAAAACAGGTTAGGGATTGTTTATAAAAGCTGGATGTGTACAAGTCCATGGGGCTGGACACGATACACCTGAGGGTGCTGATGTGATTGCAGAGCTGCTAGCCATTATGTTTTAAAACTTGTGTCAATTGAGAGAGGTCCCAGATGATTGGAAAAGGCAAATATAGTGTCCATCTTTAAGAAAGGGAAGAAGGAGCATCTGAGGAACTGCAGAGCAGTCAATCTCAGCATAGTCCCTGGAAAATATCATGGAGCAGGTCCTCAAGGAATCCATTTGTAAGCACTTGGAGGGAAGGTGGCGATTTAGGAACAGTCAGCATAAATTCACCAAGGGCGAGTCAGACTAACCTCATTATCTTCTATGTCGAGATGACTGGCTCTGTCAATGTGAGGAGAGCAGTGGACATGATATACCTTGACTTTAGCAAGGCTTTTGATATGATCTTCCTCAGCATTCTTGCAGGTAAGCTAAGGAAGTATGGACTGGATGAATGGACTGCAAGGTAGATAGAAACTGGCTGGGTGATCAGGCTCAAAAGGTAGTAATCAATGGCTTGATGTCTAGTTGTCAGCCGGCACCAAGTGGAGTGCCCCAGGGGTTGGTCCTGGTGCCAGTTTTGTTCAATATCTTCATCAGTGATCAGGAAGATGGGATGGAGTGCACCCTCAGCAAGTTTGTGGATGATACCAAGCTGGGGGGAGTAATTGATATGCTGGGGGGTAGGGCTGGGATTCAGAGTGACCTAGACAAATTAGAAGATTGGACCAAAAGAAATCTCATGAGGTTCAATAAGGACAAGTGCAAAGTCCTGCACTTAGGACAGAACAATCCCATGCACTGGTACAGGCTGGGGGCCAACTGTCTAAGCTGCAGCTCTGCAGAAAAGGACCTGGCGGTTACAGTGAACAGTAAGTGGAATTTAAGTCAACAGTATGCCCTTGTTGCCAAGAAGATTAACGGCATGCTGGGCTGTATTAGTAGGAGCATTGTCAACAGATCAAGGGAAGTGATCCTTCCCTTTTCAGCACTGGTGAGGCCACATCTGGAGTCCTGTGTCCAGTTTTGGGCCCCCCACTACAGAAAGGATGTGGACCAATTGGAGAGAGTCCGGTGGAGGTCAGAAATGGTTTGGGGCTTGGGGCACATGACTTGTGAGGAGAGGCTGAGGGTTCTGGGCTTATTTAGTCTGGAGCAGGGAAGATTGAGGGGGGATTTAACAGCAGCCTTTAACTACCTGAAAGGGGGGTGGGTTCAAAAGAGGATGAAGCTGGACTGTTCTCAGTGGTGACAGATGACAGGACAAGGAGCGATGGGCTCAAGGTGCAGGTTCAGTTTAGGTTAGTTATTGGGAAAAACTTTTTCACTAGGAGGGTAGCGAAGCATTGGAACAGGCTACCCAGAGAGGTTGTAGAGTCTGTCCTTGGGGGTTTTAAAAACCAGGCTTGACAAAGCCTTGGCTGGGATGATTTAGTTGGGGATGGTCCTGCCTTGAAAAGGGGGTTGGATTAGATGACCTCCTGAGGTCACTTCCAATCCCAATTTTCTATGACTATAAGATCATCTGGCCTTTCTTCACTTCCCTGAAATCTTGAATAATTCAAGATGCATGTTGCCATAGAACAAGTGCTACTAATTTTACCATTGACAGTGCAGTTTTGTGCACAAACTTTATAATAGTATCCTATCTTGATGCATGTCATCTTAATTCCAGGGAGGTTCACAATTCAAGTATTGTTTAGTCCCTTTCAGAATATTCTGTCACTCTTTTGACTATGGAATTCTTGTGAAAATCCTCTTGAGCACACTTGATGTTTGCCCGAATACAAACAAGCATCCGTCTTTAGACAGATGCTATATGGAGTAGCACTGTTGAGTACTCAGTTGAGGACCTACACTTCTAATGAGGCAGAGTGCCTCCACTGTCTTCCCTGTTAGTCATGAGCTGACAGCCTTCTCATTCCTGTTTCCTCATTGCTGATGCCTTTCCTTGTTAGATTTCTAGCAAGGATTCTCATATCTGCTGTCCACAAAATTTTCAGTCTTTCTTGTGCTGTGTTGGGCTGGTCAATTTTCTTCAAGTTGACAAATCTTTTCTTCCAGTATGGCCACCTGGTTGTACTTCATGTGCAAGAAATCTATTCTGCCTTCAGGTAGGAAAGAAAAACATCCCTTCAGGGTTTGAATACTTATTCTGCTATTGCTCGTTAGTATTGCTGAGGTAGGTATGTCTTTAATTTAAACAGAACTCCCTGTTACAAATTTCCAAATAAATAATACTGTTAACCTTCACATATTCTCCCATTTTAGTTCCCTTACTGGATCAGCACTGCTTCCTCATAAATAAGGAGGAATTAAAACACACACATTCATGCAGTGTTTCTGAAGAGAAACTTGAAAAATCACAAGACTTTCACAGAAGCATATCAAACATAAATTAGCCAACTCTGTTGCTTCCAAGGACAGATCATCAGTTATTCATCAGGCGCCCTTGAGACTTGGGTAAGGACATCCTGATGTTCTACAGGCTAGGGAAATGGTGGGACCATTTTTTAACTGAATGTAGCCTATGGCCACGCTGTTGTTAGAAACAATTAAATATTTCCTTGAGCACACAAAAGGCTTTTGTCCTGATCTGAGAGGAACTAAAAGATTTCATGGCCTCTAGATCATTTCTTGTATGAGTTGAATAGAAGAATTTCTTATCTTTAGACTGAAGATTAATATGTGAATATATCCTTAGGTTCAGGATGGAAAATTTCCTTATAACCAGACTTTGGCTCATTTTGCTTTTTTTTTTTTTACCTCTCCAGTGTATCTGAAATTGATGGATCGCTTCATTGGTAATGGTTAATTTTTTATCACAAAATAGGTAGCACACATCTTCTGGAGAGCTCCCAAAATTTAATTTGCAGGAGAAGGTTCACGTTTGAGGTCCGGCTTTGTCTTTAAGCTTTGTTGGCATTGCTTGAAATGGCTGACAGGAGAAACCCTATAAAATGTGATTTTTTTTTTTTTTTTCCTTTGTATGATGATAGTGGTGGCAGCCAGAGGCTCCATCATATTGTAGCAGTCATTTAAAATGGTAAGCTCTATTGATTAATTTTCTAGCTTCATACAGTTAATGCCTCTGGGATACATAATGTTGTGATACAGACACAAAAAATGAATACTGTGTCTGGTTACTTTACAAAAGAATTGAGTATTTGGGTGTGATCTGTGATGTACAGTAGTGCTGGTAATAGTAAAATGTGTGTTTGTTGGTAGAGAATAAAGAGCAGGGATAAGTTAAACTAATTAACATTATATGTTATTTACTTGCTTCTGTTAGCTTGTGCGAAGCTGTTACATTAAAATGACATGCTTGGTAGAAGGCAAGGTAGAATGCCCCTTATAGACTAACTGAATCATAGATGCATAAATGTTTGTGAGCAAGTTTGCTTCATCAGATCCTGTGAAATGACATGCCTAGAGCAGGCCTGCTCTTCAAACTAACATGACTGACTACCACTTTGCTCAATGAAATGTTTGTAATTTACCTAAGGTTTTTCATACTTAAGTGAAAGAGGCATATCTATAGGGGATGAAGAAATGCATCCATTTCATATCCCTCCTGTGTTCCAGGCTTCTAAATGCATGTAAAATCATCTGCTTATGAAAGAAAATTGGAGCTGTGCACATAGGCAGCAATAAAGAAGACTTTATCTGACAAGACTATATTGTGATGCAAAGCTTCCGTGAAGAGAAACATCAGCTGAAAAGAACCAATATCTAATTAAAATTACCTTTGTATCAGATCTACCCATGTTATACCTGTCTGCAAAATTGTGTAGATAACTTAAAAATTCTCTCTCTCTCTCTCTCTCTCTCTCTCTCTCCTTCTCTGTTTGGAGTGCCAAGGAGAATTTTCAACTAAATTCCAACTTCATGTTGCTTATTAAAAATATGTAAGGAGCAAAAGCAACTACAGATATTATTCAAATGGAATAAAGCCCAACCACATGTGAAATTTTGCATTAAAAGGGCTTTTACCTTTAGAGACCAGAGTTTAAGGCTATTTTAGAGCAACGCTAATTATAGTATTGCTGTTAGGCACTATTATAATTGTAGCAATGGCATCTTAATTTCTTCAAGTGTAATCTATGTAAGAGGCTTTAGAGGGTTAATTATGGAAATTTTGAAAAAAATCTTGTTGAAATAATTTGGAACAAAAGTCTGACTTTGTGCTGAATTCCTGAAACGGCTGCATTAAAATAGATTTCAACTCTTCAGTAAATTTATTAGGTAATTCTTTATGTATTGAAGGAAGTGTTGTAATTTTGATGTGCGTGTGTAACAGGCTGTATCCAAGTTACAAGCACAACAATTAGTCTAACCTTAACTCTGAAACCATGACCAGTGCTCCTCTAAATGCAGTTTATTCCAGGTATTTCATGGAAAAGTGGAACAAATACAGAGAACTTAGATATCAGAGATAGTGCTCTAATGTCCCACCTTCTCCTCCACAGTATGTGACAATCTTCTTATGTGATGGGGAATCCTAAGATTGTGAGCAAGTTTCTGGCAACTTTGAACAGATGAATCTTGGAAATCGCCTTCTGGGGCTGCCCCTTGTATTTGTATACTCCTCTGAACCAC
This sequence comes from Alligator sinensis, assembly GCF_000455745.1. Classification (NCBI taxonomy): domain Eukaryota; kingdom Metazoa; phylum Chordata; order Crocodylia; family Alligatoridae; genus Alligator; species Alligator sinensis. The sequence continues at coordinate 44,840 of NW_005843119.1, read as the reverse complement.
TTCCTCCTGCAGTCTCCTCTAACCACATACAATGAGGCTACCTGGTACTTTATTAGTGACTATCATTAGTACTCGATATATTTTGATATCATCTGATATCCTTAAGCACAAGTTGAAGGACTTTACAAATGCATTGAAGGACAGATTCTGCCCTGAAAGCTTAGTCTAAAGGGCAAGGCATGGCAGGTAAATGAAGCAAGTAAGCTGTGTGGGAGGATGGGAGTGTGAACTAATAAGAATAGGATGATCCAGCACAGACTGAGAAGCCTATGCCTGCTGCTTGTCTTAACTGTTCCTATCGGTCAAATGCTTAAAAGTGAACAGCACTGAACTGGGCATGTAGTGTCTTTCACAAGCTTTTGTGTGAAGCAAATTAGATGTGATCTGGCAGAGCAACATAAAGGCTAAAGAAACCAATAGCACTTGCACTTCTCTCAGCCCAGAGAAGTGACAGTTCTGTATTTGGCATTGGTGAGACTGCACTTGGAATGAAAAAGTATCAGATGAATGCTGATGAGCTGGAAGAACAAAAATATTTCGGGGTCTGGAAAAATGTATTTACAATTAAAGATTTAAAGGGTAAAAAGCACCAAGTGTGGAATAACTACTGAGGGTGTAACAGTGGTGTATAGTTAAATGTAATTTGATTAAAACTGAATAAAAATCCCATTTTCCTGCAAATAGGTCAGTCCTCAAGCTCCTGTCCCAACTGACTCCATAAAGGAAGTCTTCTTTTCTGGAAAGATATTTATTAATATGGTTGAGCTTTGGGGGCTGTTTTTAGGGAGAGCCCTCATTTTGGCTTTTAAACTATCAGAAACCTCAAAGATTGAGATCAGCTCTAACACCTAAAAATTATCCCTAGTAAGATGCCACTGATTCCCCAGGTCTCAGAGACTCTTCTCCCCAGGACTTCTGTTGTAGTATGTGATGTCTGCTATGCATGAGAGCAGAAATATGATCTATAGAATAACTCCGTATTTTAGTAGAATAACACCTCAGTTCACTGCTAGGTGACAGGTAAAATATTAGATCTAGAAATTATTTCAGTGGCTCTAAATCTGCTAATACTGTTGATTAATGCAGTAGAGAAGGGGGATTTGTGGATTAGAGGACCTACTTGCTGTAAATTCCCATAATCCACTTCTCCAGTTAGCTTTCATGCTAAAGTCTTTCGCATTATCAGTAGTTCTGAGTTTGTATCTGGTGAATTACAATTTACATTGCTTGGGGCTAGAAATTCAAAGCTGCCACTAGTTGAAACAACTCATAGAATCATAGTTAGGAAGGGAATTTAGTCCAGCTCTTTGCTCAAGGCAGGATCATCCCTATCCAAATTATCTTATGTAAGTGTTTGTCTAACATTCTTAAAACTACACCAAAAAAACCATGTTGCACAACTGCTAAGCCCATTGCCCTGAAACACCAAGAACACTAATCTTCATGGGTAAAGCGGGGTACCCAGGTGCTGTTGATGTCACGCTGCTGTAGGGGCAGGATAGTAGTTGTTACAAATACATTTGAGAGATCCCAGGAAGAAAACCATTTCCCCTACTGCAGAGGAAGGCAAAATCCCCCTGAGTCCATGTCAATCATACTTGCTGACAAGTTCCCCTGGGGTATGAGAAGCTCTGGAGCAGCCCCCTAGTTGGACAGCATGCATTTGTGGTAATTTTGTTGCATTTAAGCCATGGGTTTGTGCAGCGGTTTGCTCCCTGTAGCACTTTATGTAGTGCTACAAACTTCCTTGTGCTACTAAAAGTGTGTGTGTCCCCCATAATTAGAGGCTTGAGCAAGAAGGGGGCTAGAACACCTTAACCTGCCCCAGGGAAACAGGGCACTCTGTATCCTGCTGCTGCAAGGATAGGAAATGATTGCTAAAAATATACGTGAGAGATCCAAGGAAGAGAATCACAGTCTCCTGCTACAGAGGAGAATAAAAACCCCCACAGTCCTTACCAATCACATCCAGAAGTAAGTCTCTACAAAAGAGAGGCTGGACTTCCTTAAAAGCTACCTATGTACAGCATTTGGAAAGCTCCTGAACGTCATTGTAAAATATTGTTAACCTGGAACAGTCTTCAAAACACATCTAAGCTTGTTTATGTTAGAGGAACAGATGAGAAAAACAAATCTGTATTCAGCCTTCAAGGAATGCCATATTTCAGTCTTCCTCTGCATTGCACTAAGTTGAACAACGGGATTCTGTGGACCTCTGTAGTACGTGGGCCAGGCTTTGTTCCTGCAAGGTCCAGTGCTGTGTTTGCAGTCAGTGAGGCAGTAAACATTAATTAAAATAGTAATTCTCAAATAAAACTTTGTCTTGGAGAAGGAGAAATTGTACAGATGGTAGATACTAGTCCTGTAATTTAATGCAATACTGGAAGGCATTTACTCCTTATGATGGAGGATGGTATAAGAACCAAACCAGAATAGAATTGTGATGACTTTCTAATCCTCCTAAAGTCAGTAAATATATTTCTACAGGGCTGAATCTCTCAGGAATCTGCATTTGACAAAAGATTATTAAATCTCCCTTGTGATAAGCATCACCATGGATACTAGTTGCCTTTACATCATCTGCCTTTGCTTGTTAACTTCATGAAGTGATTATTTTTTAAGTGAGTTCAAAAAATGCCATCTTTCTTAGGATATATAAATGTAGTAGCTGCCCTTTTGGTGGACGCATCCATGGCCTTTTTGAGATTCATAATTACTCTGTGGCTAATAACATAATAGCAAGGCCTCCTTTCTGCCTCAGTATAAAATATGGACTCTCAAGGAAAGCAGTTGATGGTGTTGGAGTACTTAAGAGGTAGGTTGTTTTGGGAGTTAGTTGACAAAGCAAGTAGTCACTACTTCCTGTAACAAACAGCTACTTAGGAAGTCTCAGAAGTGACCTTAGAAAAATTGCCACATTCATAAAAGGAAGTGTATTAAGAATATTTGTTGAAATAACAGATTTTGCAAAAGAATATGGCAGACATAAACAAGGTTTAGGAACAGTCAGTCTGGGAATTTCAAAATGGTCTGAAACTAAAAATGCATGAGTCTTGGATACAAATGAGATGTGTCGTCCCCTCGCCCAAGCATCCCTAAAACATCTAGAAGGAAGACTGAGTACTTTAGAGGACTGGTGTTCACATCACATATCGTGACTGGGTGCCTGAAACAGTTTACTGGAATACCTCTTCTTTTAGTTCTAGAAGATCCTGGAAACAAGTTTAATTCAATTAGATTCATTCAGAATCCTAAAAAGATTCGTTCAGTGTGGGGGCCAATCAATCTCAAAGGTAGATGATCCAAAATAATTCTTTTGCATGTGTTTAGTCATCCTTGTGTATTCCAAAATGATTTATAGTGCCACGTGGTGAATCTAAATAGTATATAGTTACTGTTTTCCAAGGAAGTTCCTTGATCTTCTTTGATATAAATGAAGCTTGTCCGTGTACCAGTCTGATCTTGTCTCTGAAGATTTTAGGGTTGTTGGTTTGCTCGGGTGGTTTTTTTGCCCTGGAAGAAACATGTATGTGTTCACATAATCAAGGAAAAGATCTCAACTGAGCAAGCCTGCTAGAATGAAAGGTCTGGAATACATCAGGATAATGAAAGAGAGTTCGTAAAGATTATATTCCAAATAAAACTGAAGAATTTTCTTAAACTCTAAGGCAGCGTCTGGCAACCATTTCAAGCCACAGGCTGGAACAACCTGGCTTTGGTCCAGCATGGGCCAGATGCCTTCTGCTTGTGTGTCAGTGGCAGGGGGCTTTCCCTGTACATGCACCAGGGCCAGGCAGCTGGGAGCTGTGCCTACACTACCACTACTTCTCCCAGTTCCCAACAACCTGGCTGGGATGCAGGCATGGCTTCCATCCGGAGGGGAGCTGTGCTGGGACTGGGCAGCTGGAATCTTTCTCCACACTGTTAAGACTTCTGCACTGTCATTAGGGAGGCGGGGGGAGAGAACCAGCAGCATGGACACAGCTTTCAGCTGCTTGGCCCTGACACAGTTCACTACTAGCTGAAAGCTGTGCTGCCCCATAACCAGGAGGAGGCTGTGGGGGAGAAGGAAGAAGCAGTGGTGCCAAGGGTGAAGATGGAAGATGACCAGTACCAGTACAAGTCTTTGCTACCTAGTTTTGGCATGGGCACAGACATAGACAAAGCCTCTATGTGGGCTAGGTCCAGTGGCTCAGTGGGCCTTACGTTGCCGGCCCCTGCTTTAAAGAGACTAGGAGTTTGCCTAAACACAGAATAATTAAAAGCAGCATTGTATAAGGAAGGACAGCAGAAGATACATCCCACCCTCTTAATGGTCCATATCTAAGTCAGATTAGGATTCCTGTTGAGATTGCTTAGTACGTGTGCTGCTTAGAAATTCCTACTTAAGGAAAAGTGCATGTGACTGCTACTAAACTTCATACATTTATAAACTAGTTAATAGATTGGCCATGGTATATTTCAGTGCAAGTGCAAAGCATTGTTAGCTGGAGTTTTCTGATTCAATTATTGAATCGGCAGTAATTTAGCTGTAGAATGCTGTTGCCTAGTTGGTTTTTAATATTGCATAGATTTTTAAGGGCAGATTATGTAGTATGTTCATTGTTCTGAGCTACTGCATAATATAGGTCATAGAATTTCACCCAGTAATATCTACATTGAGCCCATAATATGAGGTTGAGCGGGAGGGCATATCTTTTAGAAATATTTGTTTCTGATTAAAAAACTTAATGACAGAGAATTCACAGGTGACTCGGTAGGAAATTCACAAGTGATGGAGGTTTTATGTTGTGGGTAGCATATAGAGTTCAACCAGAATGTGCCCTCTTTGTGCTGTCTCTGTGCAGAGAGAAAATGGCAGTCTTGACTTAGGGATCAGGAGAGATAGGCAAGCAGATAACAGGAAATCTTCAATTCATAACCAGTCAGAGTAGTAATTACAACCCAGCACCTTCATAGCCATTGTCAGGATGTAATTTTCTGTATGCATTTTGTCAAAGGTGAATTCTGAAGAGGACCTTTGAAGGTGGGACCAGATGGGGGTTGAGGGGGGAGGGCGTTTATCAGTTTGACTAGAAGTGTGTCCCATTTGAGAAGGGGTAGCATGGGAGAAAGCATAAAAGTACTCTAGACACGTTGTGAGGTCAATTAAGGGTGACATCACTAATGGAGCAATGACTGGGCCTGACCTAAAAATACTATAACAAATTCAGTTTTGTTAATTTCTGGAGAACTTTCAAAAGTAAGCATGAGAACTTTTGTGTCTAGTGTAGTTGAAGATGGTGAGATTTTGAGTAATCTGGTTGTTGAGACATGAGTGGAAGAATTTTGAATGAATTTGGGAGGATGACATTTTGGACATCAAGACTGGCAAGGAAGAAATAACACTGAAGAACCAAGCTGGTCAAGCTTGCATCAGAGTGTTTGCAGTGTGGGCTAAGGGGAAAGGTTTACCTCTTGGAGATGTGTAGAAAGTGGTAGCAAGTGCACACTGGATGTGGGGGTCAAGGGAAAAGGGTACAGCACCAGCAAGGGAGATGCACCTGCTTTAACAGGTGACAACAGTGGTAGTGCTGCAGTAGTCTTTGTTGCCCAGTCAGCCCTGTCAACAGGGGTTGATTTGGTGGCTGAGATTACTTGATCGGCCCTTGCTGCCTCGCAGGCAGTGTCAACAGAAGGTTGAGCAAGCCTGTCAGTGACCCTGTCCCACTCACTGACGGGCTCCCCTGGAGTTGGGGGTAGCCCAGGAGTAGCCCCCTATTGTACCCCTGTTTGAAGCACTTCATAGCACTACAAAAAATATATGTTTGGGTCCCAATGCTGGAGGCTTGAGCAAGAAGAGTGATGTCCAGCATTCTGAAGATGATGGAGGGAAGCGAAGGCTTAAGGAGAAGGTTCAAGAAACACCTGTTTTGCTGAATGTTCCAGTTTGAAAAAGACAGGTAGAAATTTTGCTTTGCATAAAGGAAGAAAGGTTCAGAGTAAAGGTGGATTTGAGTCAGTAGCATAAAGTTCAAACCAAGTTCGTGGGTGGGATCACCCAGATACAAGATGCAGAGGGACTGGAGGAGGAAGGGACAAGGATTGAACCTTGGGGACTCCAAAGGGAGAGGAAAAGCTGAACTCCCACCAAACAAGGCACTGAAGAACAAACAGTCCAGGTAAGAGGAGAAACAGGAGATCAGTTTTGAAAGCCCAAGATTTACAAGATTTGAATGGTCTGGTATCAAAAGCATCTGAGAAGTCAAGGAATATAAGGCTGATCGTGAAATTTGTCCAGGAAGAGGTCATTTGAGGCTGTGAAGATAGTGCAGTGCAGCATTTAAAAGTCTGATTAGTAGGGGTGTGAAAAGGAGCTACAGGAGAGAAATATAAGGGTGGTGGTTGTAGAAGGAGTGTTCAGCGAGAGGTGAAGGGAAGAAGGGAGTTGGAGTGCTAATTTGTGGGGAGGCTAGTGTTGAGTCAAAGAGTTTTATGTGAGACCCCAATGGTTTGTATTAAAAGGAAAGAGCTTGAGGTGGCTTGTTAGAGACTGCACTTGCCAATTCCTTCCACTCATTTGCAATGATTTTCTCATGTTTCCTGTCATTCATTTTGAATGTAGGTTGCATTGGCATGTACATGGGTAATTTAGCTGGTCAGTGGATAATTTAGCTGGTTAGTAAATATCCACATTGCAGGCTTGATGGAATGAAACAGACCTCCAAAGGAGCACAGATCTCAGGCATTGCACATTTTTTACAAGATTTACTTAAGGTATGTTAGGATTTGTGTTTTGGTAATGAAAGAGTGAAACTTTATATAACAGTCTTTCTCTTCTTTCAAAAGACCTTATGGAATTCAGTACAAAAATCCTCATGAATTTTTGAAAATGCCTAGTGTAGCTTCATGTTGGTGAGGTATAAGACTTAAAGCACAATTTGCCTTTTCAGTTATCGCTAAGTGTTAAATGAAAGTCAAATTTTGTCTTCCCTGGCTTTGGTGAAGGAGTTTAAGGGATTTATTGTGCACTTTAATGCCATGATTAAAGGGTGAGTGTATTGAGTCTTTATCAAGGGCTTCCTTTACCTGATTTTAATTACTTTTCAAAATTAAATGGCTATTAATAAACTTTTACACCATCTGATTTAAAAATCCTGTCCATGTCAGTTGTCCAATTTGCATTCTCTTGGATTATGTGCTGTCACTGTTTTGCTAGCTTGCAGTGAGTTTTACAGCCTAGACAGATATTAATTTTTAATGTATGAAGTAAGAAGGAGAAGCTGTCCCTAATTTTTTTTTTACAGGTCTTCACATCCAAAGAAACAAAACACGCACAAGCCCAAGTTTTTCCTTTTACAGGTTAAATGCAAACCAAACCTTTATAGATTATAGCCATTCTTATGTGGCCATGTACTCTATTTTTTTAATTATGCATTCACATCCTTTCTTCCTACCTTTGAGTAGTGTACGTGCAATTACCCGACCTTAGTAACAAGCAAAGATGAAACTAGAGATGTCTGCTCCAAGGGGTCAGCTGTGTAAAGTGATGAACTCTGTGGCCCCAATCCAGCAAAGGACTTAAGTGTGTACTTAACTTGAAGCATGAGAGTTGTCTAGCTGAAGTCAAGGGAATGTGCCCTTGCTTGAACGCTTCACTGGTTCAGGGCCAGAATTCTTGGCACCTAATAGGATCAGATCTTAAAAGCACGCAAGTCCCTTTCACATGAGCTAAAGAATTAGCTGCAAGTCAGTTGCCGACCACTACCTTCCACGTGATCCAGTCACTGCTTGGGAGATACGGTTACACACATTTAAACAGTGTCCTCCACTCAGCAGAATGCAGCTATGCTTAGCTGCATAATAAAGATGCACATGATCTGAAGAAATACTTCCTTCTCATCAGGTTTTTCTTTCTGATGGGTCTAGCATTTTTCAGAAAGATTGAAATAGATTTCATTTTTTCAGACTGTCTGAATGAATGAATACCAGCACTGTGCTGTTAAAAATGCAATAGTTGTAGAACCTGACAATAAAAACTGTGACGTCTATCCTGAAATTAGGTATTTTCATAGCTCAGGAAGTTGTTCTTTTTCTTTGGTCATGTATCTGAGAATCAAAAAGCCATTGAACAGTATTTATAGGATGCACAAAAGGTGCTTAAAACATTTTTTTCAAGGGAACAAAGAATTTAGAAACCAGGCCCGTTTGGGGAGGGGTGTTGTTTTTCATTGTTTCTGTTTTCGGGTGGGGATTGTTTCTTTTGTATTTTGTTTTTGTACCATCCAGTGATCTGGAGGTTCATTTTCCAAAGGGCTCACAGGATCCATGATGCAGAGAACATTTTTTTGGGGTGGGTGGAGGTGGGGGTTGTGCTTTGTTTTTGATTTTTGGTTCATTTCTTTTTCCTAGTGGAGGTGGCTGAAAGGGAGAACTTGGGTGTTCGTGTAACCTCACCTCCAGCTAAACCAGGCCATAGATTTCATGCAAGGATTCCTTTAAATCTCATGAGACTGAGGCGGAGGCACCCTGCTGATTTGTGGCTGTGCAAAATACCATTTTTTAGTTGAAAATAAAAAGTTCTTTTCCCTGTCATGGGGCTTATGATATAATAGAAGCAGCAAAAACCTAAATTATTTTACGCTTTTACCCATCAAATTGCATCTGTGGCTGATCAATTCTGTAGGAAATTTCACCAACTGGTTAGTTTAGTGGTAAATTTCTGTTCATCTTCATTAAAGATCATGCTGACTGATTTTCATAGTTCATGGATTTTGTTCGTTTTAGTAGACCTGCTTTAATAGATTGACAGTTTGGTGTTAAAGACGCTAGCAATTGTTTTGTTCAATTAGGAACCTCAATCTAGAATACACACTAAACATACATTATTTTGTGGGCACAAGGTATAATGTTTTTATTGTATCAAATTTATTATTTTCTTTGGTACATCTCTGCTATTGTGCTATTCTGGACCTTGGCTATTAATTGACAGACATGTCACACTGTATTATGGCACTTAAAATGCATAACATGTATTGCAGAAAGCAGTGGTTGCTATAGCAACTTTCTAGTAGGTCACAGGCAGTGTTGTGTATATATGATTTGGCTCTTAATGCAGACTAATATACCTGATAGAAAAATGCAAGAGGCAGGGGGGAAAAAAAGCAGCAATATCCTTTTAAAATCAGCTATCACACTAATACTGTTCAGAGGGGAGTGGGGGGTGGAAATTGTTAATTGGAATATTATAGGAATTGGCAAAAAAGAAAAAAAAACCCAGGACTTTCAGGTCCTATAGTTAGATTTATATCGTCTTTTACAGAGCTTGTATATGAAAATTGGTTACTTTGAAATTAGTTAAATTGAAAGCTGCATTTTTCCCATTACTTAATTCCAAGATGCTTTGAATTTAAATAGACTTCCTAATAATTAGCTTTTATATGTGGAAAATTCATAAATTTATTTAAAATGTTCCATGTATAGAATCTAATAGTTGGAGGGTCATCTTAAATTTCTTTCTTCCCACTGCTACAGCTGGGAAAGCATCAGCAAGGGGGCATGTGGGGAGGGGGGGCAGGCAACCCTCTTCCTCCCCTGTCCCCGAGCACTGTGTCCCCTGCCCTGCCCTGCAGGGTCTGTGCTGTCGTCACCTGCATCTCCTATTGCTTCCCCCATCAGATTATGCAGCCACTGCCCCCCTTCCTGTCACCCCTGCATGAGGCTGGAGCTTTTGTGTGCTCTGTGCCTAGGAGGCAATGAAAGTGGAGTCATGTCTGACAGTAAGCAGTGGGGGCAGGTGGCTGCTCTGGCCCTGGCCCTGGCCCTGGCCCTGGCCCTGGCCCTACCTGCTGCCCCCACCCTCCCTGTACTCAAAACCAAGATGAGGGGCTTTTTCTGTATTGAACTGGGGAAAGAGATCTCATTTTGGATTTCAGTAAATACGGTAATATTCAGGAGAAAATGTCAAGTGGAATGACACTGTCAAATAGAAAGGCAAATTTCTAGAGGTATGAGAAATGCATTACACATTAGGATTTTAAAATTTAAAAATAAATTGAGAGGCCATTTATTTATACCCTAAAGCTTGCAAAGAAGAATTTTTCTAACTATTTGAGTTTGTCTAATAAAAGATGTCAGATTTACCCGAAGAACCTTGTCTACCAACCTTGGTAGACGAACCCAGCTACAACCTATACCCCTATTTACATTTCATAGATTCATAGATGTTAGGATTGGAAGGGACCTCAATAGATCATTGAGTCTGACCCCCTGCATAGGCAGGAAAGAG
>NW_005843119.1:33829-34341 GCF_000455745.1 Alligator sinensis | reverse complement strand
CCCCATGATGAACTTATAGGCAGCCACAAGGGTTGCCTCTCAACCTTCTCTTGCGGAGGCTGAAGAGGTCCAGGTGCCCTAGTCTCTCCTCATAGGGCTTGGCCTGCAAGCCCTTAACCATACGAGTGGCCCTTCCTCTCCAGGTTATCCACATCCCTCTTGAAGTGCGGTGCCCAAAATTGCACACAGAACTCCAACTGCGGTCCGACCAGCACCCAATAGAGGGGAATTATCACCTCCTTGGTTCTGTTCGTCATGCATCTGCTGATGCAGGATAAAGTGTCATTAACTTTCCTGATAACTTCGTCACACTGCCGACTCATGTTCATCTTGGAGTCCACTAGGACTCCAAGATCCCTTTCTGCTTCCGTGCTTCCAAGCAGGTCATTTCCTAGGCAGTAGGTATGCTGGACATTTTTCCTCCCTAGGTGCAGCACTTTGCATTTCTCCTTGTTGAATTGCATTCTGTTGTTTTCTGCCCATATGTCCAACCTGTCCAGGTCTGCCTGTAG
>NW_005843119.1:22019-33483 GCF_000455745.1 Alligator sinensis | reverse complement strand
GAGGTGAGACTGACTGGCCTATAGTTGCCTGGGTCCTCCTTCCTCCCCTTCTTGAAAATGGGGACCACATTGGCCCTTGTCCAGTCCTCTGGGACCTGGCCCATGTGCCACGAGCATTCAAATATTCCTCCCAGTGGCTGTGCAATGACGTCAGCCAGTGCCTTCAGTACCCTCGGATGGAGCTCATCCGGGCCTGCCGACTTAAACGCATCCTGTTCCTCCAAGTGCCTCTGCACCATCTCAGGGTCTACGCTTGGTAGTCTGGCGTCTTGCTGCTGCCTCTCTACAACCCCAGTGAGAGCCTTGTCTTGCCCCTCACTTAGGAACACTGAGGCAAAGAACTCGTTGAGTTCAGCCTTGTCCCCCCTGTTCGTCACCAATTGTTTCTGCCCATTTAGCAGGGGTCCTATTCCTCCCTGGGCCTTCCTTTTACTCCCTATATATCTAAAGAACAATTTTTTGTTATCCTTAACTTGGGATGCCATCCATTTCTACATACGCTTCCGAGGATTCATAGATTCATAGCTGTAGGGTCAGAAGGGACCTTGCAGATCTTCTAGTCCGACCCCCTGCCCTGGGCAGGAAAGAAAACTGGGCTCAAATGACCCCAGCTAGGTAATCATCAAGCCTCCTCTTAAAGACCCCCAAGGTAGGAGCCAGCACTACTTACCTTGGAAGTTGGTTCCAGATCCTAGCCACCCTGACTGAAGTAGTGCCTTCTAATGTCTAGTCTGAACCTACTCTCTAATAACTTATGGCCGTTATTACTTGTTACTCCAGGAGGCGCTTAGGGGAACAAGGTCTGTCCCATTCCCCACTGGTCCCCCCCTAGTAAGTTTATAGATGGCCATCAGATCCCCTCTCAGCCTTCTCTTGTGAAGGCTGAACAGGTTAAGGTCCTGTAGCCTCTCCTCGTAGGGTCTGCCCTGCTGTCCCCAGATTATGTGAGTGGCCGTCCTTTGGACCCTCAATTCTGTTCACATCCCTCCTGAAGTGCGGCGCCCAGAACTGGATGCAGTAGTCCAACTGTGGCCTGACCAGTGTTGCATAGAGGGGTAGGATTACCTCCTTGGCCCTGCTTGTGATGCATCTGTGGATGCACGACAAGGTGTGGTTAGGCCTGCTGACCATGTCCTCGCATTGGCGGCCCGTGTTCATCTTGGAATCCATAATGACTCCAAGATCTCTTTCTGCCTCTGTGCTTTTGAGAAGGGAGTAGTTCCCCAACCTATAGGTATGCTGCTGGTTCTTACTGCCCAAGTACAGCACCCAGCACTTGTCAGTATTGAATCCCATCCTAGTCTCATTTGCCCACCCTTGTAACCTGTCCAGGTCCAGCTGTATCCTGTCCCTCCCTTCTAGCATGCCCACCTCACCCCAATTCTTTGTGTCGTCCGCAAATTTAAACGGTGCTTTTCACCCCCTCGTCCAAGTCGCTAATAAAGAAATTGAACAATGTGGGCCCAAGGACTGAGCCCTGGGGGAATCCACTGCTCACATCCCTCCAGGTGGAATATGGCCCATCCACCAACACTCACTGAGTGTGGCCCCTTCGCCAATTTGCTATTCATCTGACTGTGCAGGCATCAGTGCCACAGTCGCCTACCTTTTTAATGAGATTGGGGTGGGAAGACGGTGTCAAGGGCCTTCCTGAAGTCCAGAAAGACTACATCTACCGCGAAACCTGCATCCAATGATTTTGTGACCAGCTCGTAGAAGGCAATCAGGTTGGTCTGACAAGACCTGCCCCTAATGAAACCATGCTGGTTGCCCCTGAGGACCATCGCTTCTGGCCCTTCACAGATGTGCTCCTTGATAATCTTCTCAAAGAGCTTCCCCAGGATCCAAGTAAGACTAATGGGCCTATAGTTGCCCGGGTCTTCCCTCCTCCCTTTTCTGAAGATGGGGACTGCATTGGCCCTCTTCCAGTTGTCCGGCACCTGGCCAGAGCATCATGAGTGCTCGTAAAGCCGATGGTTATTACATTACAAGAAATATTGGAAACAGCTTAGTGACTTTGGCTGAGATTTTCAAAGGGGTAAAGTGGGCAAACTTGCCAATTCCCATTGATTTTTGCTGTCTTCTGTTCTTTTGAAAATCCCAAACCATATCATACAGCTGATTTCTCTCAGTTTTTGTATGGAAAAACATATATTTCATTAATTTTACATGCAAGGAAGTGAGTAGATTCCACTTAATTGAATTGCTAAGTGCAGAATTCCAAATAAAAGTTAGTTTGATTTGATAACAGAAAAGGCTAAATAATTTATTCCAATAGAACAAGCTCACTGTTTTACATATGGTGTTTTCATTTACCCGTTAGTATGAAAGGTAAGCCTTCTTATTCTGTTATGACAGTTAATGCAAATTCTCCTGTGTCTAGCCTTGCTCCCTTAACTGTAGAATCTCTTTTACAGTGAATGTTTCAAATTTTAGTAGTACAGTCTTTCATCAGATATTGTTATTAGCTTTAAGGAGTATTTTTTATGAAAAGTAAAATAACACTTTGGTGGAAATAGTAGTTGGTTCCAGTGGGAAATATCAACTTTGAGTAATGCATGATCTTCTCTCTCTTATATATAATTTTTTGGGCCTTTCCCTCCCTCCCCCTCCACAAGAGAGCTCAGTATATAGATGCTCCTGAAAATCTGGCCACTTTTTTCAGGCACTTAAATTTTTGCTGAAAGCTTTGGAAAATTATTGTGGATGCTGGAAAAAATAGATTTAAAGATGCTTTGGAGTTGGGAGCTGTAAATCTAGTTTAGGGTTTCATTTAATTTATAATTTTATAGGCAGAGTTGAGACAGTCTACAAGGAAATATGTAAACTGTTTTCTTGCACATATTCATGCCCTGAAAATGGTGCCTGGGGCAGCCTTTCTCCTATCTGTTGTTTGGAGGTGAAAGAGGGAGAGGGAGGAGGAGCAGCAGCAGCAAGTGAGGGTTCAGGACACAACAATTTGGCCATTCCCAAATGTCACTGATTATGAAAAAGTTTGCAGTTGTCCCAGGTCAGAGGTGTCCACATGCAGAGTGCTCTAGCACAAGAGTTGGCAACCTTTTTGCCACTGTGGGATGCTGCTTAAACCCGAGCCTCCATTGTGGGTCTCTGCCCAACACCGCCTGGTGATCAGCAGATGCTGCAAGGGGACTACTATACGTAGAAAAAGCCATGTGCTTGAATGCTGGGTAGACCTCTTCTGCTACTGTGGCAGGAGCATGTTGCCAGTTTCCTGAGCTGCCACAGCTGGATCCAGTCTCTTCATGGGCTGGATCAGACCCCCAGGCCTTAGTTTGCTCACCTGATCCTAGCATTCCAGGTAGAACAGCCACCTTTTAGATGTTGAGCTGCTGTGGCTCCACCATCCAAGGGGGCAAGGGAAGGGAAGTGCTTGCGCCTATGTTTTGGGGGTCCCCACGGGTGACCTGTGGCTTGTGGGGTTTTGACTTTTCTGCTTTTTTCTTAAACAACTGTAGAGAAGTTGGGCTGGAAGGGATAGGTCATCTAGTCTAACCCCCTATCTGAGGCAGGATCATACCTATCCAAGCCATCCTATACAAATCCATTGTCTAACCTATGAGCAAAACTACAGTCAACCCTGACACAACACAAGACTAACACTGACCTGCCACAGGTAAAGCAGGGAGACCATGACAGCCAGCACCCTGCTGCTATAAAAGATGTTAACATATGCTCGGGTGATCCCAGGAAGAGGACCATGCCTGCCACTACAGAGGAAGGCAAAAACCCTCCCAGTCTGTACCAGTCTGGCCATGGAGTCAAATTCTTTCCTGACCCCAGACATGGCGATCAGTCCGACTCTGAGCCCCCTGCCCTTCAGCTAAGAACCTCTTAAGTCCCAGCTGCAGCACAAGCACACCCAAGTCAAAATCCCCAGCCTGGCTGCAGGCAACAAACAATGCCCCTGAGGAAGGCTTTTAAAAAAACCTTGATACATTGTGGGGGGGGGTGAGATCCCCTCCCAGCCCCATGTGGCAATCAGCAAAGCCCAGAAGCATGGGAACTACCCACATTAGAACATAGGCATAGGCGTGCCCAGATCATCCTCAACAAGTGGCTGTCCAGCCTTTTCTTGAACACCTCCAGTGATGAATAGTCCACAACTTTCCTAGGTAGTCTACTCCACTGCCTCACTCTTAGATTTCATAGACATTAGGGCTGGAAGGAACATCAGAAGATCATCGAGTCCAGCCCCCTGCCCGAAGGGCAGGAAGTCATTTGGGATCATAGGATCCCAGCAAGATAAGCATCCAATTTAATCTTGAAGGTGTTCAATGTAAGTGCTTGAACCACCTCCAAAGGCAGGCTGTTCCAGACCTTGGGGGATCGAACAGTAAAGAAATTCTTCCTTATGTCCAGCCTGAAACAGTCTTGTAGTAGTTTATAACCGTTCGACCTCATCATCCCTTGGGGCACTCTGGTGAACAAATGTTCCCCCAGATACTGATGGTCACCCTGATAAACTTATAGGTGGCCATCAGATCACCCCCAAGCCTGCACTTTTCCAAGCTAAAGAACCCCATGGTCTGTTTTCCTTACCTCTGATCATGTGTGTGGCTCTTCTCTGGATTCTCAAGCTTCTCCACATCCTTTTTGAATTGTGGAGCCCAAAACTGGACGGAGGACCCCAGCTGGGGCCTCACCAAGGCCAAGTACAATGGGGGAATGACGTCCCGGGATTTGCTTGAGAAGCATCTATGGATGCAAGCCAGCATTTTGGTTGCTTTACTAGCCGCAGCATCGCATTGCAGGCTCATGCTCATCTTGCGGTCAATGTTGACCCCCAATTCTCTTTCTTCCATCGTGCTAGCCAGCGTAGCACTGCCAAGCCTATAAGGATGCTATAGGTTTTCCCTCCTGAGGTGGAGAACCTTGCATTTTTCAGTGTTAAACACCATCAGGTTCTCATCTGCCCATTTGCTGAGCCTGTCCAGGTCAGCCTGGATTGCCCTCCTGTCTTTAGGTGTGGATGCTTTGCCCCAAAGTTTGGCATCATTGGCAAACTTGGCCAGTCCGCTTCTGACTCCAGTGTCCACATCATTAATAAAGATGTTGAACAATATGGGTCCAAGGACAGAGCCTTGGGGAACCCCATTGGTCACAGGGCACCATGACGGTTGACTTGCGTCAATTGCTACCCTCTGGGTCCAGCCACGGAGCCAATTTCTCAGCATGTCTTCTAACAGTGAAGTTTTTCTTGATGTCCAATCTAAACTTGCTTTGCAGCAACCTCAGACCTTTGGTCTGCATCCTCCTTGGTAGCAAGAGAGAAAAGGTATTCTTCCTCTTTATGGCAGCCCTTCAAGTATTTGAAGACTGCAGTCGTGTCCCCTAGTAATTGCCTCGTCTGCAAGTTGAATATGCCTATTTCTTTCAACCTCATCTCATATGGCTTGCCTTCCAAGCCCTTTGTCATTTTTATCACTCATCTCTGGTTCCTCTCTAACTTCTCCATGTCCTTTTTTAAAATGTGGATCCTGAAACTTCACACAATATTCTAGATGAGGCCTAACCAGTGCCAAGTAGAGAGGCGCACACACTTCTCATGTCTTGCATCTAATGCAATTGATGCAGCCCAAAACTAATTCACCTTTTGTGCAGCTCCATCACAGTAAAGACTCATATTGAGTCTGTGATTTACCAAAACCGCAGATCCTTCTCCGTAGTGTTGCCATCCAGCCAGGTGTCACCTATTTTATATTTGCATTTATGATTATTTTCCCCGAAATGATAGCATCTTGCATTTGTCAGCACTGAACTTCTGTTGGCTCTATCCCAGCTTTTCAGTCTGTCAGGATCCTTCTGAATTGTGCTCCTGTCCTTCATAGTGTTCACAGTCCTTCCCAGTTTTGTCATCTGTAGATTTTCTCCGGAAGTTTTCTGTCAGCATCCAAATCATTAATGAATATGTTGACCAGCGCTGGGCCCAGGACAGCCCACTATGTGACTCCACTCAAAAGCTGCCATCCTAACATGGATCCATTTATATTTAAAACCTTTGCTTGCGGCTATAGAGCCAGTTGTCTATCTATCTGTCTTGTAGTAGTTTTGTGTAGCCTGCATTTCTCCCATTTTGTTTCAGAGACGGTCATGAGGGACTTTGGCAAAAGCCTTGCTAAAGTGCCGATACACTATATCCGCAGCATTCCTGTTGTCCACCCAAGAAGTTACTCTGTCAAATAAAGACATGAGTTTATTTGACACAGTTTGTTCTCAGTTAATCCATGCTGGCTGCTTGTGATCAGTCTTTCTTCTAGATCCTTGCAGATGGCCTTCCTTAGGATCTGCTCCAGGAACTTCCTGGGTATTGAGGTGAGGCTAGCTGGTCTATAGTTCTCCAGGTCCTCCTTGTTGCCCCTTTTGAAAGAGGGGCACTATGCTGGCTGGAGCTTAAGTATTTTTTTTTTGTGACGACTGAGCACGGTAGCTGTTGAGTTAGCTCTGCCTTCTTTGCATCTTCTGTTAAGAGTTCCCCCCAGGCTAGTTAACAGCGGACCCAGTTTCTTTGGTTTTTTTTCTGGCCAACATATAAGACCTCTTGTTGTCTAACTTCTCTTGCCAGGTACAGGTCAGTCTGTGTCTTTGCCTTCCTGATTTTGTCTATGCAGGTATTTGTCTTTCCTGGTATGTTTTCTTGGTGACCTGCCATTTTTTTCATTGCCTTTATGCTTTCCTTTTGTATTCTAGGCATCCTGCGCTTCTGTTGCGTCAGAACAGTTTTTGTTGGACTTCCAGTACTGTGCTTTTTGGAAGCTCCCAGCCCTCCTGGGTACTTTTATCCTGCAGTCTGTCTTCTTCCAATGGCACCGTGCCTGTTAACTCCTTGAGTTGTGTGAAATGCACTTTTTTGAAAGTAGTCTTAATTCTGCTTACCTCATGCTTTCCTCTCTGTTCAGTCTACATGCTTTCCTTGTCTTAAGATCTGGAATTCTGTCATATCGTGATTGCTTCGTCCCAAGTTGCCCATCACCTTCACATCCTCCACCAGGTCTTTCATATTGATCTGGACAAGGTCCAAGGTAGATGTATCCTCAGTCTTCTGGAACAGAAAGTGTCCTCCACACAAGTTAGTAAGTGCCTTGAAATTTTATGTTTGGCTAAATTGCTCTTCCAGCGGATGTCCAGAAATTTAAGTCCCATCCCATAGCTTTTGGATTGATTTGTCACTTCCTTGAATAGGGCCTCATCCATCTTCTTTTCCTGACTTGGTGACCTGTAATAAATCCCCACCATTATACTGGTGCTATATCGTTCATATTTTATCTTTGCCACAGGGTGGAGAAAAAGAAGAGATTTATGCAACCATAGTAGTAAAATTTCTGGCTTCTCACTCTTATCTTGCTTTTTAGAACCTCTAACTTCCTGGGCATCTATGTAGAATAGTGCATGTTGCAGGGGAAAAAAAGGCAAACCAAAAATAAAATGCTTCCTTGTATGTACCAGCTGTTGCAAGGTCCATTTCCTTTGGTTATTCTTTCTCAACTTCCAAACACTACATTTCCCTTTTTCTTCTTTATTTATTTATAAATAAATTTATTTTTCTTTTTAATGGGTGCACCCAGTAGATGGGTGCACCCAGTTCACAGAGCTGCTTGCTTCTCTGGTTTCCAGGGTATGCTTAAAGTGGCTGGGAAGTTTCTTTGGCTTCTCTTTGACACACCAGGCAAGAGGTTTTCTTATTACAAGTGTTGGTGTACTCTGATATCCTGCTGTTATGGAGAAGGTTTTTTGAATCTTAGAAGAATAGTATAGAAGGCCTACTTCAAATTAGAATAGTTCCTCCACATGGCCTGCAGTGCAGATGATGGTCTCATCTTCAGCAGCATGACACGTTAGCCACCTTAATTGTTTGAGGCAGGAATTTAGTGGCAGGAGCTGTTTTTGAATCCTCTCCATACCAGTAGCCCTGGACTGCCTTGTGCTGCAGGCGTTGAGGAAACGTGGAAGGAAGGACTGGCTCCAGCAGTAGCTGTATGGTAGACAATAAACCAGATGTGCTTGGTTGGCTTTTTGGGTTTTTTTGTTTTTCTTTTTTGGACGGGACAGTGGTGAAATGGCATGTCTTCTCATTATGATATAATGCAGGGATGTACAATTTTGGAGTGGCTGGGGGTTGCACACAACGCAGGCTGTATGCTGTGTGGCCCCACCCAGCCTTTGTTCTGCATGGGGTCTCTGGGCCCTGCAATCTGTGCTGCCCTACTTCCAGGGGCAGGGGCAGGGAGCAGAGCTCAGTGATCCCAGCTGCAGCACCAGGAGCAATAAGGGAGCAGCAATGCCTGGGCAGGAGCCTGTAGGCTACAAGGTAACTGGGCTGCACTGGTGTATCCCACCAGTTGGACAGCCTTAATCTAATGCAGCTTTTGCAGTACTGACTGAGCTTGCTACTTTTGCATGTGCCAGTGGACCACCAAATAGTTTGAATCTGAAGGAAGAGGTCCGATTAAACTTTTGTCCTCCTAGTGTCCCTTAAAATATGTCTGTATAGCCAAGCCGGCCATTTTATTGATCCTGACATCTGCATTCATCCAAACAACATTGCTGGTTGTGTCCAGTTGTGTGAGCCCACTAGGTTGAGTCAGTTGATTCAAGCCTTCAGTTGGATCCTGTGGTGTACTGTGGCCCAGCGGGGGAAGAAACACAACTAAACAGGGTGACAAAAAAGAAAAGGGATTGAGAATTCAAAGAAAAAAAGAAACCTTTCCTCTCCCTTCAGCTCCCTCTTTACATTTCACTACTGCATTCCACCTGAAACAGTTTTTCCCAAAAGCTTTTCAACCTTTCAAACAAAAACTAACAAAAAGAAAAATCAGGATCATGCTGATGTATTTCCAGAATTTGCGGAGACTCTTCCCATTGATTTTTAGCTTGTCTCCTCATTCTACTCTGTCAACACTAATTCCTCTGAACCAGTGAATAGGCAATGAAGTGGACAGAATTTGCAAGTCTCATTTTCTTGTGAGAAATTTGGGGATTTTAAGACTTCTGCATAAGAAATAGAGATCATAAATATCCTTTTTACTTCAGAGCAAACAGTTGTCCAAGGAAGCTCATTGCAAGTCTGGACTTAATAATAGAGTTGCAAACAGTGAAGAAGTTTGTCCTCTCTTTACTTTTAAAGGGTTGTTTTTTTTCTGTATTTGATTGTTGTTCATAGGAACGGCAGCAATAACACCTCTGTAGCATATTAGATTGCCAGGCTGGAATAAGGAGGAGGAGTTAAAAATGTGTGAAAGCCCAGCAATTGTCTTACCCTTGGAGCAGAAAGTTTTCTTGATTGATTGTTTATATTGTTTATAGTAGTTGCATCTGGGTGCATACCACATCCTTAGTAGGGACTGCCTCTAATACAGGGAATTTACAACATAAGGCCTCCAAGACAAACCATAATGGAGTGAAAGGCCTGCATCAAGGTTTTGTGCAGAGGGTTGGACTAAATCACCTCCTGAGGTCCCTTCCTACCCTAACTTTCTATGATTCTAAGGTTGCCTGATTTTTACATATGGCAACTGGATATGTAAGAATGAGAATTGCATCCTTAGCCCTCAGTTGGAATTAAGGGTCCATATCCTTCTAGTCTTTCTGTTCAAGCAAGTTCAGCATCCTTGGACTTCCTGTACTGGGAGAAACTTCAGCACCATGATCTTCAAGCTCCCAGAAGTATAGCATCCTAAAATTCTTTCCCTGAAAGTAAAACCGGAGGGACTTCCTGGTCAAATCTAGAACCTGTCCATAAATGCAGACTTTTCAAGAGATTCAAAAAACTTGATATTCATGGTGCCCTGAAAGATCAAGAATCCTATTTTGTCTTATAACTAGGGATATATTGGAGCTGCTTGTAGATGGAGTTGGAGCTAATCAAGAATCCTAGTTCCCTGAAAGTCAAGGATGCTACTACTTTCAAAAGGATACTCGGTAATTTGTCATGAGTACAAATTATTCCTAAAATGTTCTCTGCCTTCTGCAAGTGCTCTCTCACTTAAGCAATTAATTGTTTGTTGGCAGAATTGGCGCAGTGTGCCATTCATTTCGTTTTACCATTTACCAATCTGGGCTCCAGCATATTCTCGTACCTGTCACTTGAAATACACAGAGTCTTTGTCTGATTTGGCTTTTGGACAAAACTTTCTGAAGTCTCTCACTCCCACTCAACTATTTTTCTCTCAGTTCAGTTTTCTGGGTGTTCAGTTTCTTTCCCAGTTTGTAGAGATTGGTTTTACTGCTGGCTGTTTCCCAGTTGATATGGAACATGGAGCCGCTATTGAGATGAGGAAAAAATGGATAAGTAAATAAAATGTTACTGTTTGGAGGTAACACACTTATTAATAACCCAGTATTAGTGTTCCGAGGCCAGAAGAGATCATTGCCTATTGTACATGCACAAAATCCAAAGGTCCCTGATACTGGCTGATTTACTGGCTGTCTCTTTCCAGGAGTTTCTTATTTCCAAATCTATATGGCTAGAGGGGAGCACTGGACCTACATGGAGAGGGCTTTTCTCTGTACTGTTCTGCCTCTATAGTGGAGGCAAGGATGCATCGAAAGAACATAATGTGTGTTAGGAATATTTGTAAAACTCTTTATTTCTAAAGCATATGGACCTGCTGATTGATTCTCCTTGGTTTTTCATAGGCAATGTAGTAGAGACTCCTAAATTTAGCAGACTAGTGTTGACTTTCAAGAATGTAAGGAGGGCTGTACTAGGTCAGACCAATATGGTCCATCTAGTCTCTGACGTCACTGGATGGCTTCCAGAGGCTCCTTAGATATTTTTTAAGTCAGTGTGTGCTACCTGGAGTTCTCTGGTCAGCATCCACTTAGCAGCTCTAGTTCTTAATCTTTGACCTGCAGTCTCATTCCTGTGTTACCATCCTCTGTCCCAATAATTTATCTGTTATACATTCAGTGGTATCCCTCTAACTATTCCAGGGGGCTTGTAGTCTCTTGGTGGTCCTAGGTCCTCTGTGACTGTATAGCAAATCATCCTGTCTCTGCCTGTAGCCAGTAGCAGATGTTTCGTAGGAAAGTAGGACTGGAAAGGACTTTATGAGGTCATAATCTAGCCCCCTGCTCAAGGCAGGATCATCCCTAACTTCCAAGTGTCTGTCGAGCCTGCTCTTGAAATTTTTCAAGGATGGAGATTCTAAAACTTTCTCCAGGTAGCCTATTCCAGTGATTAATCACCCTCTGAGTCATAGGGTTCTTCGTACCCTCCAGCCTAAATTTCTTCTGTTGCAGCTTGACTCCATTGCTCCTAGTCCTGTCACTTCAGGCCATGGAGGAAAGTCCATCTTTACCCTACTTATTATCACTTTTTACACATTTGCAGATAGTTATCAAATCTCCCTTCAGTCTTCTCTCTCCTCCAGACTAAATAACCTTAATTCTTTCAGCCTTTCCTTACAAGTCATAATACACAGACCTCTAATCCTTTTTGTCGCTC
>NW_005843119.1:16861-21988 GCF_000455745.1 Alligator sinensis | reverse complement strand
GAACTCTTTCCAATTTGTCCTCTGCTTTCTTGAAGCGCAAGGCTCAGAAGTGAGCACAGTACTCTAGATCAGGCCTCAGCAGAGCTGAATAGCGAAAAAATCGCTTCCATTGATTTACAAGCAATGCTGCTGTCAATATAACCGAGTATGCTGTTGGCTTTTTTTTTTTTTTTTTTTTTAACAACAACACGCTATTGGTTCATATTCAGCTTCTGATTTGCTGTAACTCCCAGGTCCTTCTGTGGTACTGTATTCTAGACAGTCTGCATGTAATTATTCTGTCACACTTGCACTTGTCCTTGTTGAATCTTCTCCAATTGATTAAACACCATTTCTCCAGTTTATCCAGGTCATCCTGGACCCTAGCTCTGCTCTCCAGGGTGTCTGCAACTCAGCCCAACTTGGTGTCATCTGCAGATTTGCTGAGTCTGTACTCAGTCCCATCCTTCAAAACATTCATGAAGATGTTGAGCAATACCAGACCCAGAACAGACCCTGGGGGGATCCCCCTTGAAACTTCCTCTCAACTAGACCTTGGGCCATTGATGACAACTATTTGAGCATGATGGTCTTACCAGTTTTGTGTATCCACTTTACAGTACTTTCATCTGGTCTGTACTTCCTTAGCTTGTTAATGAGAATATCATGGAAGATTGGTGTTAAAAGCCTTGCTGAAGTCAAGGTTTGTCAAACTGACTGCATTCCCCTTTTCCACAGGCTTTCAGCTTATTAGAGAAGGCTATCAGGTTGGTCAGGTATGACTTGCTCTTGATGAATGCATGCTGGATCTTCCTGATCACCTTGTTCTCTTGGTGTTTCACAGTAGATTCCTTGAGGACCTGCTCCATGATTTTTCTGGGTGTTGAGGTCAGGCTGACTTGTCTCTAGTCCCCCAGATCCTCATTCTTCCCTTTCTTAAAGATGAACACTAGATATGCCCTGTTTCAATCACCTGCAGCCTTACCTCCATGAGTTCTCAAGGAGGGTGGCCAATGAGTCTGAAATTTTACCTTAGCCAATTCTTTCAGTACCCTAGGGTGCATCCCATCTGGCTCTGCCAATTTGAAAGTATTTAGTTTCTCTAAGTAATCCTTAACATGTCCTAACATTAGTCTCCTTCCCTGTCTTTGCAGCCAGCTTTTGTCAGGTAGCTGCTCTATTTGTGATGACTTGAAGTAAAATGGCAAATACTCCAGCCTTCTTTTACATCGTGTGTACCTAGATTGCCTTCTGCATTTTGGAAAGGACCTACATTTTCTTTGTTCTTCTTCTTATTCTTGACATACTTGAAGAATCTCTTTTCATTGTCTTTTCTGTTCCTTGACAGCTGTATCTCAAGTTGTGTTGGCCTTCCTAATTTTCTCCCTACATGCCCATGTGATACTCTTTAACTTTTTCCCTACTAATTAGGACTAGGTTTCCACTTCTTGTTGCATTTCTTTCTGAGTTTCAATTCATTAAAGAGATTGCTGCCTTGCTAGGCTGACCTCCCGCTGCACTACCCATTCTTCTCTTGCGTTGGGATAGCTTGCTCCTGCACCCTTCTTATGATCTTCTTAAAGTACAGTCAGCTTTCCTGGACTCCTTGTCTCCTCAGATTTGCCTTCTAGGAGGTCCTGCCCATCAGTTTAATGAGTTGGTTTAAAGTGCTTTTTTTCAGGGGTGTCAAACATACTTCTTACAGGCAGGTTCTGGCCCACAGAATGGCTTTTATCTGGTCCACTGGTCAGTTGGTGGGGTACTGAAAGCCGGGGTTGTATGGCCATGGATGGGTGGGGTGTGCTGCAGGATTCCGGGCCCCTAGCCCCCAAGGGACAATGCCCTCATCAGCAGGAGGGTTGGCAAGAGTTGTGCCAAATACAGCCTTGATTACCTTGCTGAAGCTGCCTCATACCCTGTGCTAGATCTGGCCTGAGACTGAGCTCCCACTCTCCAGATCCAGCCTCGGACATGAGCTAAATTTGACACCCCTGCTTTAGAGAGAGAGAATATGTACAGGACATATCTAGCATAATCCATCCCCTGAGAGGGAGGGCATAGGATACATCCCTGACTCCTGTTTAATAGCTCTTAATAGACAGTCCTCCATGAATATGTGCAACTAACCCCTTTTTTCAACCTGTTTATACTGTGTACCCTACAAACTTGTAGAACTTGTTCTACAAGTTAAGCATGTATTATGTAAAGAAGTACCATTTTCTCACATGAAGCAATACCTTTTCCCATAAATCAGCTGCTGAAAATAGCAATGGGCATTATAAGTGAGGAAATACAATAGCAGCAGTTTCTGCCACTGAAGTCTCTGCTGGGTGAAAACAGAAGCAATCCTGCTCATGCTGCACAGGGAACAGAGCAGTGAGCAAGCCGGGCTCCCTAGCTGCTACTACTCATTTACTTACTACAAGGAAAATCTTTTTTTTTCTTTATTCTGCCTTTCAAAAAGCATGGTCTGTATCATATTCCAGGGTGTGTTGTATGCAAGAAAATGCTGTTTTTTTTGTTTAAACCCATCCCCTGTTAATATCAGTGGATGCCTTCTTTTCCTTGTATTGTGAGAGATAGTGAATAACAGTTCTCATTTCACTTTATTCAAACTAGTGGTTCTTAAACATTTTAGGCTCAAGGCACCCCTCATTAGTCTCAGGGCATCCCTTGGAAAATGCATTTCTTAGCTTTCACTCTATTTTTCTGTAGTTAAAAAAAACAACAAAAAAAACGGAGTTATTCTGTTGCAAAAAATTCGAATCACAGAGGTCAATATGTTTTTGACATTGTGGATTTTTATTTGAAATTTCCTGGGTATATACTCTGAATTGTATGTAGGTGTTTGCACAGCTAACCATGCTAATGTCAAAGAATCTCATGGCACACCAGGGTGCTTCAGCACTGTGGTTAAGCATCACTGATCCACATCCTTCATGATTTTATAGACCGTTGTCATATTCCCACCTCAGCCTTCGCTTTTCCAAACTGAAAAGTCTTAGCTTATTCAGTCACTCCTGGTACCCCTGATTGTTTTTCCCTTCTCTTTGCTGTTCCTAATTCCACTACACCTTTTTTTGAGACGAGGAGGGCATAATTGCACACAGTTTAGCATAGGCTTATACAGTCTCATAGTGATGTTTTCCATTTTGTTTTCAATTCCTTCCTTGATGATGCCCAATGTTTTATTGGCTGTTTCAGTCATCCCTGCATGCTTGAGACTACAATGTATTTGTAGTTCTACATGTATTTGTAGAACTATCTACAGCGACTCCAAGGTCTCTTTCTTGAGTTGTAATGGCTAGTTCAGTATGTGGCAATGTGTATGTGTAGTTGATGTTGTTTTTCCCCATGTGCATTATCTTATGCTTATTGAAGTTGATCTACCTCTCTTTTTTTCTACTCAGTTTTGTGAAATATTTCTGCAGCTCCTCACCATCTGTTTGGGATTTGCATGCCCAGAGTACTTCAATATTCTTTTGCCATAAAATCTGCAGGAGTTTGTAAATTGTATCTCAGGACTTGATTCTCTCTGGCTCAGTCTTGCTGCTTGGACACTGAATGATTAAAACCACAAGTATTCTCAGGACTTTACCTATTTTGAGGTCTATGAAAGGTTCAATAAGGATGCATGGACGTTAAGGCTAAGAGGAACTGCTGCATTATCCAGTCTAACCTCAGTATTTCACAGATCATTATGTTTCACCCATTTACCCCACCCCCTATTGAGTACAATAACTGATTTGACTAAAGCAGGGGTGGCCAAACAGAGGCATATGTGCTGGGGCGGGGAGTAGAAAGCAGAGCAGCAGATCAGGCAGGGGAAGGGCGTGGGAGTAGCACTCAAAGAGTGTGTAACATTTCCCATGTAATTACAAGTAATCCTGATCACTGTGCAATTGCCTAACATGCCTCTTTATTTACTCTCCCATCAAAATTTTTTGTCATTGCACATTTTATAAGTTAGATATAAATTTAACTTGGAGTATTGTGTCCAGTTTTGGGTGCCACACTTCAAGAAGGATGTGGACATGTTCAAAAGAGTCCAGCACAGAGCCACAAATGTGATTAGAGTTCTGGAAAGCATGACTTATGCGGAAAGGCTAAAGGAACTAGAATTTATTTAGTGAGGAGAAGAGAAGACTGAGGAAGATTTGATAACAGCCATCAAAGGCTACCTAGAAATGTTGTGGAATCTCTATCCCTGAAAATTTTCAAGAGCAAGTTGGTAGATGGACACTTGCTGGGGATAGTTTAGTCAGGGATGATCCTGCCTTGAGTTGACCTTGGGAAGTCCCTTTCAGCCCTACTTTCCTATGATTGTACATTTATTTCCAGATTGTTAAGGAAAATGTTGAATTGCCATCAAGCTTGGTGCTGATTCCTGTGGATTGATCCTTGAGAATTTGCAGGACTCTGAATTTTGTGTTTGTTTTTTATAGTGTGGCTTGCACATAGGGATGAAAGACTTGCCCTTGAATTAGGCCTGCTGGCCCCTCTAGGACAGGGGTTGCCAAACTCACCTAGCCTCATGGGCCTGATGAATGGTATGGGGTGGATCAGGTCTGTAGACCTGCCATTCCCCCCCCATCCCTTTTCCGCCCCCATGTCATGTTGAATCTCGTGTACGAGGGACCCACACCAGCCAATGTGGAATACATAGTACCTGTTCTACCAGGTCTGGGCCCTGCGCTGTACATAGTGCCCATTCTGGATGGCCTGGGGTAGATGCTGTGTGCTTCACGGGTTCTAGACCAGCCAGAGAAGGTGTCTTGTGCAACACATGTCCCAGATTGGCCAGGGTGAGCGCTGCGTGGAGCAAGTGGCCTGGAGTGGCCTGTATACATTGTGTGTCCCAGCACATACTGTGTGCGGTGTGTGAGTCAACTTAGGACCCATGGGATGCTCCAGGAGCCAGATGTTTTGGGCTCTGCAGGCCAGATAAGGCCCTTGAAACACATCTTTGACACCCCTGCTCAAAGAGTAGCCAGTACTAGATGCTTTAGAGGAATGTGGAAATAACTTAGACTAGACATCAGGAAGAACTTCTTCATGGTAAGGGTTATCAGAATCTGGAATGGGCTTCCAAGTGAGGTGGTGCTCTCCCCTACCTTGAAGGTCTTTAAGAGAAGATTGGACAAACAC
>NW_005843119.1:0-16830 GCF_000455745.1 Alligator sinensis | reverse complement strand
ACTCTTTCCTGCCCAGGGCAGGGGGTTGGACTTGTTAATTTACCGAGGTCCCTTCTGACCTTAAAAATCTATGAAATCTATGAAACTTTATAGTAAGAGGAGTCATAGGATAATCTGTCATCAGAGTTAGGTTTCGTCATCGTCTGAAAACCTGAAGTTTCATGTTTTACATTCTAGAATTTGTTAGTATTAACAATATTAAGTCTTGATTTGTATAAGCAGAATTTATGGAGTGTTTTTTTTTAACCCTGCCATGTTTTTGGCCTGAGTGACATCCTGTAGTAATTTCCTCGCTTAGTTTCGTGAAAGTCATCTCTTGTTACCAGGTGTTTGGATTTGCACTTCCAATATTATTGAATATCTGCTTGCTTTTGTATTATGATGCAGGGATAAGAGAAGCTGCCGGTCTAACTACCTTGTAAAATTAATATTTGTATATGTTTTTATCATGTCTTCTTATTTGTCTCTCTTCTAAGATAAGAAATCCTGGTCTCTTCACATAAGTGTTTTCATGCCTTGGGTAACTGATTGCCCTTCTCTAAACCCCTTATAATTCTGCAGCATCTTTTGAAATGCTGCACTAATACACTGGGCATAGGACTCTAGATCAGGCTTAGCTTCTGATTTCTGACATTTTCTATTATAGTCCCCTTGCTATTATCATAATCTTTGAGAACCTATATAACTACTTCTACAGTACGCTTTCACTGGCATCCCAAGGAATCCGAAAGGGATTCAGAGTTATAATTTGGGTCTTCCCGACTCTCCATTTTTCTCCATACTTGGGGCAGTCCTCGAAGTGTCAAAAGAATTTCTACCATAGTAGCTGGAGTGCAAGGAAGATGCAACCCTTTACCACAGTGAAAAAGTAAGCTCTTGGTTCAGTTGCTAGGATTGTATTCCATAACGTTTTAACTTAGCCTGCTTTTTCTGCTTTTATACTTTGCTACCTCTGCTGAGATTGCTCAGTTGAAATTTATATCCTTTAAATTTGCAACGCCTCCTATCAAGTAACATAGAATTAAGATAATCAGCAGAAAGATCTTGACCCTGGATGTGTGGATTAAGGAGGTAGGCAGCATTACGTGCAGAAATGATTGCCTGCTTTTTCCTCGATGTTTCTATTATCCTTTTTCTCTTCAGCTTTTATAAAACAGAGTTTGTTCAGGATTCTCACAAATACGTTCCTTAATGTTCGGTAGCTCATTCTTAACATCAGACAATGTACAACATTTTCCATATTCTGAATGGACTGGACTGTAGGTATGAAATTTAATTTTGAGTTTTGCATCCGAAGTCATCAAGAACTTTAGTACAGATTAGTTAGGGACAGACCTTCAGTCTCTTTTCTCTAACAGCAGCCAATTGAGATGCCTTTCTGCACATTCAAAAATCTTTGAGATCTATTGAAGATGCCGGTTAAGGACAATAAGGCACATTCAGCATGTGGGTCATTGAGAATTATACAAAATGAGGCTGAAATGTATGCTGGTACTTGTTTTTTAAAACATAATATTCCTTTTCACTTTTGAAACGAGGAAATTTGTTTCAAAATTTCACCAATACAGAAATGCATCAAATGGGCAGTATATCTTCAATAACAGGATCATGATACTCATTTATTAACAAAGGCTATGCAAGTTTTATACTAGCCATGTCATACTCAAAATAACTTTGTGGACCCAGTTTATTTGATTATATTGCTGAAGAATTTTAAAATATAGCAGCCTGTGCGACGATATTCAGTTATGCACTGGAGTGCATAAATTACTGCTTTGGAAGTTATCATGACATTGGCCACATACAGGTGCTAGGTTTCTAGTGGGAGAATTGCAGCTCTCCTGATCAAACCAATGAGATATACAAGCAGCTTTTGCAATAAAAATGAGCACTTCATCTTTTGGTTTGAGATTCAGAAGATTTGTTGCAAAATTATAGCAAAGAAAGATTTTTAGCTGTATGAAACGATGTATTGCTGGCATAAATATTTCTAGCAAACATGCGGCCAAGGTCAGTTTTCTGGTCAGTAGACATTCAGTCCAAAAGCCTTTTAATGTTAATTTGAACGTTTGAGTTTTCTAGGAGTAGGACTTCTGTAGCTGAAATGCACCATAGCAAAAATCATATTAAGAGCTGAAAAAATGTAACTAGTTCTAGTTTTATTGTGAATTTATCAAAATATCCTTTGTGATGCTGCTGCTGAGGATGAGAGACAAGGAGGATGCAATGAAGAAAGCATATTTTGTCTTTCTTTTCTTGCTATTTGAATGCAGTATTCTATCTTTACTGTAGCTGAACATATTATCACAAGGTTTCAAGGATTTTTTTCTGTTCAGTCTACATGCATCAAATACTAAGAAAAGCAGAACTTGCACTGATTTTTTAAACAATTTTCTGCGTTAATTTCTACTAATTAAATCCATACAAATGAGCTTGGCTTTCCTCAACTCTCCATAACTTATAAATGCATCACTTGCTGGATTGTGAGTTTCTGAATTATAAAGCATCTCTTCTCTTTAAATTAGCTGCTTCAAACTGTTTCTATTCCAGAGGGTTCCAGCCAATTAAAATGTTCTCAGGCATGCTGCTCCCTCCTGGGACCTTAAGGCTCCTGGATACCATAGAGGGAAAAGGTGGCAGGTAGTTCCTCATCCAGCAAGGATAAATAGACCCATGGGGCAGTTCTAGGCACAGATGACCAATTGCTTCCTTGGTCTCCCTGCTTGCTGCACGGAGCTGCTTGCAGTTGCAGGACACAGCTTGATAGGGGCATCAAAATCAGTGCTTGCTCCTAACTGGATGGGGTAGAGAGGGCTGCACTAGTGTATGGAGGGGAGTCTAATGTCTGTGAGCATAGTGAAGGGAGTCTGTTTCTTGACTCCTGCAGGGCATGGTGCAATGGTGTAATAAAAAAGGTCATGTAGGACATTCTTGGTTTGCTGGGATATATCTCCCACGCTAGTGGCCCATAACTGTACCCACTGGCACCTAAGGGAAGTGTTGGGGCCAGCACTGTGTCTGGCCACCACTGACTCCCTAGCCTGAGTGACCATAGTACCCATTAATAGCTGGGTCAGCTGGCTCATGACTCTGGAGCAGGGGCTTGAACTTGTATTTCTGGAGATGTCTTAGTTGCTGATCTATGGTGCCCCAGTAATAAGTGTGAAGGGCAAAAATCATCATCATGTGATGAAGTGAGACCTGAAATTATCCATGTCTGGCATACTGGCCAGCATGCTGTTCTCAAGGTCGAGAAAAGGGATGGGACAGGGAAGCAGCGGCAGCAGCAGTTGTTTTCTTTGGTCCTGCCTGGGGACTCATTTCCATGCTCTGATGCAGCCAGAAGTAATTAGTGCTGAGGCAACTTCAAGATAAAATCAGGGGTGAGTCTGAACAGGTAGCTAGGGTTTATTTTCAAGGCTGATTTCTGTTCCTAATGCATACAGCATATTTTATCCTGTCTTCAATAAAAGCAAAATCTTTCACTCTTTTTGGATATATGCCTTCTAAGTAAAAGCTTCTGAGGTGTTTTCTTCCTTTAGTCCTTATCCTGTATTATGCATCCTATCTCCACCTTTCAGCTCATTTTTCCTACTATCACTTTCATAGTAATTAATTGTTAATGCCCTCTCCTTTCATCTGTCCTTTTCCTGCCATCTAGTTTCCAGTATCTCTGTGGTTTCTTTCCGTTCTTACTTTTCCTGTTATCAGCTCCTTTGTACATTCATCATTTTATATCATCTTTTGCACACAGATTCGTGCCTCCCACCACCAAATCCTCTCAGATAAATTCTTGATCCATAGAAATTGCTCCTTTCCAGTCACAGCATGCCATCCTAATTCCTTGTCCCAGATTGCACACATCTGTCCAAAAAACTGGCCAGTCTCCTACTGCCAGTCCAAAACATTTTTAAATATGCAGAATAGCTATGCAGACAGTCAGTAAGGGCTGCTGTTATTTACATATCAAAGCTAAATGAATATTAAAATGAATCAGAGCCATCATGTTTTGTACAAAGCAAATGTATGTAATGGCATGCCCTTGTTTCTTCTCTTGCCTTGCTATTGTTCTGTACACACTTTCTGTCTTACTGTGTCAGATAGTAAGCTGTATAGGGACGTTGTGTTTATTTAATGGCTAAAACTACAGCTGGCCAACATTTGGAAAAAAATTACTTCCAATTTTTGTCTCCTGTTTTTTGTTATTTCTAAGGATGCTTTTAGTTAAGGAGATCTCCACCATTTCAGGAAAAAAATATTTAAAGAAAGTTTGTCAAAAAAATGGAATAACTACAGCTTGTGTAGATTTCAAACTGAACAGATTTTTTTTTCTTTTTTCCCCTCATCAATTTTTGATCGATTCAGTCTCTAGCACATTGGAACTGAGGTCCTAATCTGCATAGAACATTTTAAATACTACCATAAATATTAACATTGTATCCTGCCATCCATTTACCCACTTGTCTGCCATCTTTAACAACATTTCTGTACTATAGATACTCTCTTGTTTTCTGCCATCTCAAAGTCTGTTTCTCCCACAAAATTAAGTAAATCCACAAATTTATCCACAGGCTGTCTCGGGGTAAAAACAGATGTCACAGTGGAGGCAGTTCTGATTGATCTGAGTCAAAACCTAGAAGCAGCATAGACCTATTCACATATAATTTGTCCCTGAAATGAATGGCAGTTAACCCAAATTAGATACGATTATCTTTGGGGAAAATGTTATCTTGGGGTGGGGACAGACATAATGTTTAGAAGATTCTAAATAAGACTTTAAACCCCAAGAGTCTAGATGTACAGGCCACTTCAATCTGCCTTACACTTCCTGGAACGTTTCCAAAGCCCACCAGGAAAATCAAGTACTGTTTAGAGCTAGGCCTCTGTGCGCTGGCTCAGAGTTACATGGGGACACAGAGCATTTTGTGTCTAGTCAGTCTTCCAGGCATCCAAAACTGCATTGCTCCTCGCCCCCCCGCCTCCCCCATCACACAAGGCAAGGGGCTGCTGTGGAATGCAGCCCCGACTATTGTCCAAACCCTTGCTCCCAGCTTGTCACCTCCCCACCTACTGGGGTGGGCAAACTGCAGGAGCAGAAACGGGGACTCTTCAAAATCCCCAGATCAAGTAAGAATCATTTCCCACTTGTCCTTCCCCTTCCCCTCTGTGTTTGTGCCCTCCCTTCCCCTGTCCCCAGCTGGGGGATGGGGTGCGGACCACCAGGGACAGCAGCTGCAGCAGAGCATCGGTTTCTTCTTTCTGCTTGCTCCCCCTGTCATCATCACTATCCCTGACTGAACCCAGCTAGAGCCACTGTGGAGCCCCCCTCCCTGACCAGTTGGGGACAAGGGCAGCAGTAGGTGGGAGAGGGAAACGGGAGCAGAGAGGCCATGCTGCTGAGGACTGAGGGGAGGGGAGAAATTCTTACCTGCTCTGAGGGGGCTGCATGGTCCAAAAAAGGAGGTGCAACTGTGCCACTGCACCTGCCAAGTGCTGGGGGGGGCTTTTGTCATGTGTGCTCTGCTCCCTACCACCCTCAAGATCTCTGCATCTGTTTAATCCCTGTCTGTGTCACTTCCCTGCTCTCTGGGGTGTCAAGATCCCTTGGAGCAACAAGCAGGAGCAGGGGCTGACATGCTGGAAGGGCTGCGTGGCTTACCTCCCCTTGCCCCAAATAAGCCTGGCACCCCAAAGCGCAGGGCCCTGAGCAGAGGTGATAGTGACGGCACAGTTCTCAAGGCAGGGGTTGAAAAGCCATGGAGATCTTGAGGGGACTGGTTGTTTCTGCAGCTTCAGAAGCTACTTAATCTGTGCTTGCCCCCTCTGCTCAAATACACATGTAGGATTTCCTAGGACAGCTTCTCTAGCAAAATGTCTTTGCACTTAAGTTCCCCTTACTAGCCTAAGCAGGCACTGGTCTCCCTATCCCACTTTCTCTCTTCTTTTTCCCTTATTTTTTAGTGCTGACATTTAAGAGGACTTATCTTCATTCTTAACTACAAAAGTTGACTTTTATTTTTTTCACATTAGTGAATTTTTAATGTGACCTGCTGACTTGCATGAAAACTGTCTTGCCTTTGCTTGGCTTTTACCCCATATTAACCAACTCAAGCTAACACACCTGACAAGGCAGGCACATTTTTCAAGAGAAAGATGTGTAGGAAATAGAACTGCCATACTGGATCAGATCCTGGTCCCTAGCCTCCTCAAAAAAAGGGTTTCCTCCTAATCCTAAATGTTTCATTATTGTTATCCATCACTTAACATTTACATGACGTTTTGATGTTGAAGTTTAAAGACTGAAGTTTTAAAAAGTTAAGTGCTAAATGACAAGTTAATGGTTTTGATGCAGATGTTCTTGGTACGGTGGGAGGTCAGAGTAGGTGATCATAATTCCATGTTCCACTGGACATCATTTGTATAAATCTACACTGTTTTTCATAGAAGTCAAGGCCAGAAGAAACAATTGGGGAAAAACAGATGGCAGATTTCTCCTGGGACCAAACCTTTTAACCTGGGATCCTAGATGTGTACAAGCTTGTTGCCCCACTTTACCTATCTGTGAAATAGCTGAGATAACACTTTTTTCCCCGGGACAATAGTAGCTTATTTGGGTTAATTGCCATTCATTTCAGGGGTCAGGCTATGTGTGTAAAGAAATGATTCCCTCTTCTTTTGTACCGGGCTTTGATTTGGATCAATCCAAACCACCTCAAATGTGATGTCTGTTTTTAGCTCTTGTGTTTATCTAATCTGACCGCTTACGTAAAGCAGGCCATAGGGATTCCCTGAATTAATTTCTCCTTCATGTCCAATAGTTGTGGTTGAATTAAAGCTTGTGGTGCAGAAAAATACCTAGACCCCGGATAAATCTGATGTCTATTTTTAGACTAGAATTTTTTCTTTAATCTTCTAAATAGGAGCCAGACCCTTTACTGTCCTATTACACATTAGTTCTTAAGGAACATTACAGCCATAAGGCAACTTTTATGTTTTTCTTGAAAGTAGGAATGGGGGGTTTGAGGTTTTGTATATCATTTTCTGTTATGTTAGGTGGGGTCATGACACAACATAATGCATCATAGCATCACATTCTATTAGTCTGATGGAAATCTGAAAAATAGTGCGGCGAGATGTCAGATGCCTTGTGGCTGATGCAGGAATTTGGCAAAAATAAACATAACTACTTAGCCATCCATGGACACTGATGCAGCGAGGCAAATCCTTCAAGGCACTGCCAGTTGTCAGCAGTGTTGGGTGAAGTTCATTATTAGTTTTCAGACTGTATCATGCTAGCATAACCTATTTAGTCAGTGGGTCCTGCTTCTTGTAGGGATTTAAAACCAAAATCAGTAAGCATCAGTAATACTTTATTTGGAAAACATTTATTCTGTCCCGTCATGACAAGAGGCTTTTGCACCTTGGGGCTAAGTTGTATGTTTAGTTTTTTGATAATATTTGGCTTCAGCTTTTTAATTGTTTTCAGCCTGCCTTTAAATATATGGTCCCAGGAGGATTCTTTCAAAATTAGTTTTGTTTTTCATACTTCTTAAAATACAGTGGTAATATAAGCTCATTGTGACCATATCCCTTTACCTGCAAGTTAAATCATTAATGGTGATTAATTGCTGACTATGTAATGGCTGTTTGGAGTACTTCTGTGTAGGCGGAAGATGTGTATCAGTCAACTCCAGGATTTTAGTTAGGCTAATCTCCCTGGTTTGGACAAGACCTTAGAGTATTTCCCTATTGAAAAGGGGAGCAGTAGAGGAATATAGGGTCTTTGATGCAGAAAAAAGAAGTCACAGGGAATATTGGGAAATATGTACCCCAGGTTCTTCTCTTTTGATTGCTGTAACAAGGTACAGAGATTTTTTTTTTTTTAAACCCAACCCCCCCCCCCCAAAAAAAACAAAAAAAAACACAAAATCTTTAAAAAAATATCTTTTTATTGCTGTAACAAGGTACAAAAATTTTTTTTTTTTAAACCCAACCCCCCCCCCCCAAAAAAAAACAACAACAAAACCACAGCTCATTACAAAATGTAAAAAGTTTATTTTTTTTTTCAAGAAATAAAACTGACAAAATGTAAGAAGAAATATTTTATAAATAAATAAATCAGAATATTGGTCATTCATGTGATTTCAGTGTTTAAGCAGATCAGGACGAAGTGATGGAAATGAGAGGAAAGATAATCCCACCACTTTCCACCTGCTGTCTTTGTTGAACATTCATTCCTATTTGATGTCTCCTTTTGTTAACATAAGTTTTAAAAGAATGCTAAGCCTGCACAAATTCGCATGCCTTTTCAGAACATAGATGCACAAATTTACACACATTTACAAGGTTCCAGACCAGCAGAAGCCATTTAGATGTGGGATTTTAGAGAATCAGAGGTTTTACAACTAGCACAAACCTTGAACAGTCAGCAGAAAAAGTTGAATTATGATTCACTTATCATTTATGTCTCAGTTCTCTGAATCTGTATACTCCAAAATACAAAAATGTAGAATGCCTGGTCAATGAAAATGCAGCAGTGTCCCTCATGCTTCTTCCTCCCTCCCCTCTGGATACAGAACAAGTGTTTCTGTCCAAAATCATTTCCATATTTGTCAGAGAGTTTAAAGCAGGGATCTTATTATTGCCAGCATTTGTCAGAGAAGTGACAAGCTACCTTGCTAAATTTTAGTGTCCTTTTTTACTACTGTGTGGTTGTTCTGTTATTGTAATAGCAACCCTAGCAGATCTTTTGGACAGTGTATGCAAAATAGTACAGTGTCACAGCTCAGAAGATATAAACACTAAGACGCAAACTAACTGTTCTCAATTAGAAGCCAAGGAGGTCAAGTTATTCCATTTCTGCCCACTTCCTTGTTACCAATTCTGCACTGGCTGGTGATGGCTCTTGTCAGACTGGGCACTGGATTTACCACGTGATCCAATCTGGTGCTCATTCTCATTTAGCATATTTTTTCTTTAATATGTATTCACAATATTCTTTCTCAAAATTTGCTGGAATATAAAATGGCTCTTCATATTGACCATTTAATTTGCAGGCTAAGTAAGAAAACTAGAAATAAAGGAAGGGTATATTTTTCTTAAGCATATGAAATGAGACTTCATTCTGTTTCCCTAGTAATGTGAAAGCAAAAATCTTTCACCCTTATTCACGATAGATAGCATGATTTAACTTGCAGGTGGGAGATATAGTCACAATGAGCCTATATTACCACTATATTTTTAAAAATATGAACACCCCCACCCCCCCCAAATTTGAAAGCTAAACCCTCCTGGGACCATATAGTTAAAGGCAGGCTGAAAACAAGTTGAAACTAAATATTATGAAAAAACTAAACACAATTAGCCCGGAGGTATAAGAACACTGCAGATAGCTTCCCTGTTCTTACTGCAACTATTTGAGCAGTAAGAGTGACAAAGTCTGAGTCCAAGTTAGCAGGGTATTAAAAAATAAAAGAGCAAGTCCTGTAGAGTGGGAGAAATTGCTTTAAACTTGCATTTTACAGATCTTATAGGTATAAATAATTGTAGATGGGATGATCGCTACTGCTGTTAACTATGGTCCACGGGCCAGTTCCAGCCCACAGCACGTAGAATCAGTAGCAAGCAGCTCAGCCTGACGTGTCCCCTTCCCTGCCCTGCTCTGTCCCAGTGTTTCCCTCCTCAGCCTGCCCTGCTCTCTCCTTCTCCCTTTGCACACCTGAGGTGCTGCATGCTCTCTTCCCCATTTTTCCTTCCCTCTGACATTGGCAGCCACCTGTCTCCCTTTCCCCTCTCCTACTAGAGAGGAGTGATGCAGCTGGGTTGCAAGCCCACCACTTCAAAAGGTTGAGCTCCATCAGTGTATAAATATAGAGTTATGACAGCTGTAAAAAATGTTGTACACCTGAAAAATGTCTTTAATGACTGGTTGGCAGGCCCTGTTTCCAAACAGTTATGGCCTAATAACACATTTGTATTTCCAATGCCAAGGTCAACAGACTCAAGTCAGGGCTGTCTAAGCAGCCAGGGGCCTTGCAGGCCACAACTGAGCTGCAGGCTCCGTCCCTCCTCTGCTGCACCATGCATGCAAGCGCTTCTCCACCCTCCCTAACCCTCCACACTACACCAAGCACATGGTGTATAGTCATGTTGTAATGCAAGATGCAAGCTGACGGACTTCATTTCACTTGAAAGATGTGCCAAGTGATACAAGGAAGAGCAAAGGCAGGAGTGGAGTGGCTTCCTGATAGGGTGCATGGTATTTCAGACTTTCACAAGGATGAGGGCTAGCTAATCCAATTTATGATTCTGTACTGGTGTCATTTTTTTTTTATCCAGTGTAGGATCCTGCCGCTGCATTTGTTTCTGTACACTGGTCAGCTCTTGTTCTTCTCTTAGGTGGGCCTCTTGCTCCAGATCCTTCAGTCCTCAGCCCTTCGATGTGTCATGCCTCCTGTTTGATCAAGGTGCACCCTCACATAGCCATTTAAAGGCTTCACACTTAATGATTTGTAGTCCCTTCTTTTAACCTACTCCTGGGCTTAGCAGTCAATTTACTTTGTGGATACTGGACAATATAACTGGAAATTTCTCCCTTTTACTGGAAATCCCAGTCTGGACCCCTGAACACTAGTGCTGTAGTATTGATTGTTTCAGCACCCAAATATGCTGTCCTATGCAGGATATTTCATTCTAGGAATATCTTTTCTCAGGACTTCCCAGTTTCCTTTTATCACCGCTTCCTCGATGACTCTCTTATTAAGGCTGTATGTCCCAGCTCTCTCTTGGTTCTTTGGTTCCTTGTGAGCAGAAGAGCTCAGCCAGTCTCACTCCAGACCCTTTTTCTCTTTGTAGAGATTTCCCAGTGTCTTTGTAAGTCAGTACCTCTTACTACTTGCTCAGAGTGTTTCTAACACAGTATCCCTATGAAACTACTTAGGCTCACTTTTGGAGGAAGCTTTGTCCAAGGCAGTCATCATAGTCACCAGATACAGCAGTCTCTGAATCCAACAGGTTGCTGGGGAAGCAGGGATGACCAGCAATGGCTGAGGCTGAGTCATGGTCCATGTAAATGGTTGGCTTGCCCTATACAGTGATCCCTGAATATCTATCTGGTATTAAACATTTGAAAGGATTACTAAAAAGTGAAATTGAGACCCAGAGTATCCTGATGGGATCAGGTATAGAAAGTGTTTGGATCTGATTTTTGCATCCAGAGATTTCCCCCCAAAAATATTTAGCATATGCAAGGTAGCATGTTGTCATTGTATTTTTTTCTCCTCTGTTTTAGTTTACGTAACACTACTTTATGTAAATGCTTTGATTTGCTTAGTCAAAAGTGTGTGAATTTTATTGGTAGGAAAGTTTTTAGGATACTTAAATAGATGTTCTTTGTTAATTTAGGATTAGATTAAATATCCTTCTTAGGTTATGTATTAAATGTTAATGTTTTAAGATTGCCAGAGTGCATACTGTTAGTTTGTACTTACTTTATTTCCTTTGGTCTTTGATAAGGTAGTACTATATGGAAAGATTAGAGAACTTGCCTGATGCTATGCTATCATTATTTGATTGAAGTTCTCGCAAGGAAACAGAACAGTTTATTTTAAATTACTAGTCAGTCATATGACAAGAGGAACTTGAGTTATTAATGAATGATTTTATTGCCAAGACCAAAAAATATTTGGATTGCTTTTCACTTGCAAGTTAGATTGAAGAAAAGTTTTTAACCATAGCAGGTGTGTTCTAGATCTGGCACAAGCTGACTTCCCATTTCATCACTGAATATTCTCCTTCTAGCTTCTCTGACCTGGAATAAGTAAACACTTGTACACTAGTCCAGTTAATCTTGTTAATCCAAAACACAACCTAAGAAATTAAGGGGAAAATCCCTAAAGCTAAAAACCCCAATGCATATAAAGTGTTAGTAGAAAAGTCAGTAGTGTTCTTTGCCACCCTGACATATACAGTGCCGTCCATAACACCCTGCAACACTGCAGAGCCTGCTGCTTTGTCCCACTTACACTTCTCTCTATGCAAAGGGGTTAGATATCTGCAGTGAAGGGTAAATGCAGCCAGCTGGCAGCTTTTGGGAGCAAAGACTTCCGGCCTGCAGCCACAACCAGGTTTAGCCTATGCCAGCAAAAGTCCATTGGCCCCTGGCATAGAGAATAGTTAACCAAAAATCATTGTTAACATATTTCATCAACTAGTCTCTTAACGAGACCATCTTGGCCTTTAGCAGATGCATCTTGGTGGCTGTAGCAAGACTTTTTCTTCTTCTTGGTCATAGGTGCCACCCTTTTCATTTTGTCTTAGCCTTAAGTGGAAGATTATCTTGGCTTTTTATTGAAATTAAACCCTGTCATGCTATTTCCATGTATTTAGCTATGAATAGAAAGTTTCTACATTAGACCCAGTTTAGTTTAGTTTAGAGATGCCAGAGAATAAATCTCTGATTGTGTTGTGTAATAGATTGGTCAACCATACGTTTGTCTATTCCCATTTTGAACCTGGCTATAGTATCTGCTTCTACAACCTCCTGTTGTAATGAGTTTCATATGTTAAACATGCACTGTAAATAAATAAATAAAAATGTACTTTCACTCGTTTTAAACCTGTTTCCTAGTAATTTTGGCAGGTACCCCTTAGTTCTAGTGTTCTGGGACTTGAATAATAGTTCTTTATTCACTTTGTCCACATCCTTCTTGATTTTATAGACCTCTGCCATAACCCTTCATAGCATTTTGCTTTCTAAATGGAAGTCCTAACTTTCTCAGTCTCTCCTGGTTTGGCAACTGTTCCATACCCCTGATCATTTCGGTTGCCCTTCTCTGTACTTTTTCTAATTCTACAACATCCTTGGAGACTTCACTGTGCAGCCCCCTTGTCAAAAGCTTTTTAAAATGTGGTGCTTAACTGTGGGATGGATGGGCAATGTCTGGTCTATCAGCAGGCTGCATCCTGCTGGTGGGCCTGATCTGGCCATGTGGAGGGGGAGTGGAATAGATTGGCCCTGATCTAGCCATGTGCAGGGGAGGGCGGAGGGGGAGCAGGGGTAGAGCAAAAGGGGAAAGTGATTGTGACTTTGCTCCAGCCCAGCCCAGCCGTTCTGGGAGTGAGGGGTATGGCTCAACCCACAGCTGGCTGAAGGGGAAAGCTGTTTTATTCATGTCTTCAGTTTTTAATTTCTCGTCATATGTGTACAAATCTATATTAATACGACTATGAACAGATCACAGTGTATATAAAATAATATAAATGCCTTATATACAAAATCATAAAAGAAATGTCATATTGCCTAGTATTGTGAAATGTTTGGAGCAGACCCAGTTGTAATCAAATATGTGCAAGAATATGATTAAGTTGTCATCAGACA
Organism: Alligator sinensis; assembly: GCF_000455745.1. NCBI lineage: Eukaryota > Metazoa > Chordata > Crocodylia > Alligatoridae > Alligator > Alligator sinensis. Next base: position 3,452 of record NW_005843119.1, on the reverse strand, counting down.
TTAATTCTTATTTCATATGATTAATAGCAAACAATACAAAGCCAGTAGTGTTTGGTCTGTAATATACTGGACATTTGGGATCATGACTTACACGTTCCTTTCTTTTTATTTTTTAGACTGGACTTTAATATTCCTTTTGTGAAAATATTTACCAAGAAGTTGTCTTGTAACAGCATCAGTAGAAGAAATTCTGTGTAGTTCTAATATTTCAGAGGGTGCTACAAAATGATTACTTCGGATTTGCCAGTGTTACAGTGAGTATAAATTTTTGCTTTATATGTGAATTTTTTAGATGATGAAAGATGGCTTAAGAAGGTGTTATGATTGTATAGTAATGGTGCAAGACTGTGAGATGTGTGCTTTTCATGTGCCTGCTCCAGGCTTGTGTCACTTGAAATAGTATTCTATTCTGTAAACATCCATGAAAATGCCCCCCTTCATTCAACATCTGTTCCCTGCGTATATTCCTCTCTCTTTGCTGTAGTCAACAAAATATGTTTGCTATTTTTTATTGCTGCCAGCATTGAGGACTTAAGAAGAAAGTATGAGCTGGATCCCACTCCAGAAAATTGTTATTACAATTGCACATTCTCCTTTATAGCCAGGTCAACATGTCCTACAAGAGATCTTCAGCTTCTACTGATGTGTAATAGGCTAGTTATGTGTATGCATGTGTGAGTGTAAGCAGTTTATGTAGACTAAATGAGGCAGCTCATTAATTACCCCACCTAGATAGTGTGGAATATTTACAGTGAATGGAGTGGCCCTTTAGAGAGAGGATCTAGAAAATATGATGGGTAAGCTGAAGGAGGGAATTTTAGGAGCATCCAAATCTAGGTGGCAAGTTTGAATTCAGTTTTGTTGTCACATTATCTGTTAGTGAAACCAAATCCAAGAGTATTGGTGAATTCAAACTCTGTGTGGTGTGGGTTTGGTATGAGAACAGATTCGGAAGGTTACCTGCTTGCATGCTGCTTGGAGGCAGCATCTGGATTTGACAGTCATTTACTTGAGATAAGGCTCCAGCCCTAAAATTTTTACTGTTCTTCTCTTCCTCTAATTTGCAGCAAGCCAGAAAACTCTTCTGCAAAGCAGAGCCATTGGTCTTAATTACATGATATAAAATGTTAGATTCTTTTGCTTTATTTCATGAGAATGAAAATAGAAGTAGTCATGTATATGATGGAAGCAAACTCAGAACTTCATTCAGGTTGAAGGGCCATAGCATATCACTGGAAAATAGCAATTACTGGTATTAAAGAAAGGGAGGAAAGTGATAAAGGCACCTATAAACCTCCTAAGCTCAATAACATGTAAGGCCTTAATCATTTCTTCCTTCAAAACTGGTTCAAAAGGCATGAAGGTAAATGGAAAGTGGGGTATTATGCATCATGTTTTACTAGTGGAGTTTCTTAAGGATTGGTTTTGGGACAATCTCGTAGCTGCTTATTCTTTATTCTTACGAATTACTTTGGCACAAGAAACAGGACTACATTAATAAAATGCTCTGATGATAAAAAGTTGGAAGGGATTGTCAATAAAAAGGAGGAACTAGATATTGTACAGAAACAACTGGATGACCTTGAGGACTATAGTAGTGGAATGGGGTGAAATTTAGTAGTATAGCATTCAAGGACAGGCAGTTAGACTAAAACTAAGAATATCTGCTCTTAGTTGAGTATTCCTCAGTTAGAAAAAAATGAGGATGAGAGACTTGGGTAAACTGCTGTCACAGGATGGCTGTGAGCCACTAACAGATGTGGTTATGACAAATGTAAAAACCATCCCAGTGGTCATCAGTCAAGGTATTTCCAAAGTTAGGGAAGTATTGATTTTGTTGTGCAGGGTATTGGTGAGATCTCTCCTGGAGTACCTTGTGTACAATTCCAGTCATTCGTGTGCAAGAAAGATTTAACTCAGACTGGAGCAGATGGAGAGAATGGGCTACCAGGATGGCTAAGAAATGGAGAGCCTGTGTTAAAGGAATGTGAAAGTGTTTGGTTTACAAGTGAAGTTTGAGAGTGGATCTGACTAATCTGTAGGAATAGGTCAGGGAGATAAACTATTTAAGCTAAATTGCAGTGCTGACACAAGAATAAGTGGATATAAACATGGAAGGAAAAAACTAGACTTGAAATTAGGTGTCTAAGGAGAGGAATGAGCTTCTGAAACTGCCTCCTAGTAGGTTTCTTAATTTCTGAGTGCCTGCGGGTTGCAGGACTCCCAGTCGCACACTGCTGTGAGTCTCCCCGCACCACACTGATACCCCAGTGTGCTGTGTAAGCCCCACTTCCTTCACCCTGCACCTTATAAGCCTCCGACATGTTGTGCAGACCCCCATCCATGTGGACTTGCTGCACCATGGAGGCATCTGGCATGTGCAGATATGCTGCACTATAGGACCCACCACCCTGTATCGCGTCCCCTCCGTCTTGCTGTCATGCAGCAGGTATTTCCTGCTGCACTGCACTGCTCCAGCACAAACAGTGGGCCGTCTCCAGATCCCTTAGGCCACAGGCAGTAGAAGCTGGAAAACAGGGGGAGCCCAGGGACTCTGGTGGCAGCAGCAAAAAGCAAGGGAGGAGTGACACCCAGATGTAGAGCCTGAGGGGCACAGTTTAATTCCTTGGGAGCCCCATGCAGTCTGTGGGTTACCAGTTAGACAGCCCTGCCTTGAAGTATCAGTCTTGCTATCCATGCTTGCTTACTTATATCCTGAGGATCAGTCTGGAGGAACCTGCTCTAGAGCCTGTGCAGGTCCTAGGGTGAGTCTTATTTCTCTTAGAGGTAGCCATCATGATGATGATCACCACGCTGCACTTAACACTCCAAGAAGGGCACATTTTGTCTCTTGCCTTCTCAGAAGGCTCAGTCTGATGGTAAGATATACTGCATTTACCTCGCCTCATTGAACACTGCTTCTCCATCTTCCCTGGGATGAGGAAGGTTTCATTTATATAAACCCCCCAAAAAAGCTTATCAGCCTCTTGAAGGCTCAGATCAAGCATAGTCTATGTTTACCTTGCAAGAGAAACACCATGACCATGGAGGTGGTCTTCCTAGCCACATTGGGAAAGATCGCTCTCCTGGCACGGGGTTACTACCTGCCAAGGTAGTGTATAGTAAACCTCCCACTTAGCTGCTGGGGTGGGAAGGTTTTGGCTTTAAGCCTTTATGGAAATGAGACTCCTCCTTGGCTTGCCCCTGGGGCCTTACAGCTGAGGGCAAGCAAAACTTGGGAGCATCCGCACCCCAAGCCTCCGGCCTTGGGCCTGCAAGTAGGATGCCTGCCAAAGGTTTTGGAAAGATTTGAAGCCCCAGATGCGGTGGAGGATGCTTGTCGAGTAGGGCCACTTATGGTGATGGACCGACTCTTGGATTTGGAATTTGTTTTGGCTTATTTGACTTGGAACATGGAAAATAGCATTTACACACACACACACACACACCCA
>NW_005843118.1:337119-358769 GCF_000455745.1 Alligator sinensis | reverse complement strand
CAGCACTCGCTATACCCTCTCCCCCCACCCCACCGCCGACAGCATCTGTGGGAACTCCCACTTATCACTGCCATGCTCCTGCCGGGGGCATATCTCGTTCATGGATAGGGGGTCTTTTTAATTGCATATGCCAACATTTTAAGTTAAAAGACCTCTAGGCTGTTCCTGAATGTTACAAATTATAGAATACAAATTAATTGGTTAGCAAACTTACTATTAACTTTTTATTGTGAAAGCAGACTGTAAATATGTAACTCCCTTACAGGTTAAAGATTGCCCCTTGCCTAACAAAAATCAACTGTGGTCAGGAGTCCATATTTCAAAAGCTGCTTTTAAGAGTATTTATCTTTAAACCTTAAAGTTAAGCATTAGGAAAAAATACAATAGCCTAAACTAAATGTTGTACAAAGAGGTATTCTGTACTCTAATCAGATGTTCATTATCAATGTTTAAATTGTAAAGTTCTGTTTAATTTTAAAGGCATGAAGTTTCTTTTTTCACCCTAGAGTGGCCATAAAAATCAGGAAGCAAAATAATCATATATCTGTAACAGAGAGATTCCACCAGAGCAGTTACAGTAATTTAAAAAATGAAATTGTCTGAATTAAGTCCATAGCAAGCTGCTCTCACTGGGCTAGAAAGAAGTAGCCTATTTTTAAGAGAAAATGATCTAACTGTGCACCCTTGGGTACCAATTAGGGACAAATCTTCAATATAAAAGCAGAAAAAAGAAGAGGGTGGAAGGTTAGGCATCCATTGAAACAGAATCCTCTTTTATACTGTTAATGTTGTTGTGGGAATCACGCAACATTTGACATCGCTCATCTTGAACACAACCTTTCCGTGTGTGGAAAATGCACTTGAAACCAAGGCACCATCAACATAACTATGCCCTGTATTCAAACACGGCTCGGGACTACAAGGATGTTAACAGATTCTGCTCCCATGAAGCAGAAATTGGAGGCCTGGTCCACACAGTTTTTGGGCCAACATAATATTGTAGATACAAGTCTCATTTTCTATCAAAATAGCGGAATCAGTACAAAGTCTTGTGTGGACTCAGTTATACTGATATATCTATATCTACATAGATGTTTAAACTGGCATAATTTATTCCCCTTCACATATTGGGATAAGCTCACTGGTTTAAGCACATTTTCTGGAGTGGTGAACAGGAAATCATACCACTTTAATGATATTGATACAGTAAAACCCAGATCATTGGTGTCTAGGTAATCCTCAACTTAATTGACAGAAAATTACCAAATGAAGGGCAATAGGCACAGCTGTTGTCCGCTGCATTTACTTCAAAGGACACCACTTCTCCACACAGCTGGAGCTCATCAGTGGTCCTCCTCCCCCCATGTGTTTGTGACCACCAGCTGGCCCACAAGCCCTTGTCTTCATGAGGGCTATAGCACTCAACTCCATGAACTATCTGGGTTCTACCATATCTCCTTAAATGATACAATGTTCATGTTATGCAAGCTGTGAATAAGCTTTAATGTAACACATTCAGTTATATCAACAGAACAGCTGCAACACAGGCTGTGAGACCAGTACCTTTCCTTTGTAATAAGATAGCATGGAGTACAGATGATATACCATTTTAAGGGTGGAGCAGTGACTGTTCAGATGCTGTACCAGCCAGTGGGCTACTGCCTATTTAAAAAAAAGGGCACATTGAATTTATTTGTCACATATCTGTGCTTAGACACTACTGTCCCAATTTGTTTCCCTGATGGACGGATGTATTTCTACCATGCTTTTCATTTTAGATAAGGCAGCCAACCTTCAGGAAGCAAAGTCTTGGACTTAGCTCTGGATACACTGGAAACCTGCAGAGCTGAAAGCACTCTACACCATTTCTGGTTATGGTTTGTATAGCCACCTTAGTCAGGGGCTGTGTGCAAGCACAGCTAATCAATCCAAACATCCTAAATCAGCAGCAGTGTAGCTGCATTTATGAGCAGCAGGACACAGCCTGGAACCACCCTAGGAATGGAGTCAGTCAATCTGGGACCAATTTTTAAAATTTGGGACAGAAGTCACATTTCAGTAACTCTTCAGGGACACATCCCCCCAAAAAGTCAGGAAAGTTGGTTACTTTAACTTCAGATGTCAAGCCAGCAAATACTTATGCATGTTAAGCACATGTATAAGGGTCTTTAGTATCAGGGCCATAATATACTCATTATGAATCTTTCTTATAATTCCTTAATCAAAAAAAATGCTACAGTAAAAATAATAAATTAATATAGTTTTAATGTGAAACAGCTTACTAGAACATTGTGGTAAAAAATTAACAAGACATAATTTATTAGTGAAGACTGTTAAAGTTGCTTTCCATACACAATCTTCACTCTGATCTTGTATACCTATCCTCAGTCTGGAAAAGGGCCACCATAGTGCCTCTATTTTAAAAAGGCAAAAAGGAGGACCTGGGGAACTACAGACCAGTTAATTTCACCTTAATACCTAGGAAGTTACTGGAGGTCTGTTGCAGAGCACTGAGGTGCCCTGCTCCTAAAGAGGAGAAACTGCTAGGGAGGAAGCCCTAGCAGGGAATAAGGAGCCCAGCTGTTGGTTGCCAGGGCAACCAGAGGAGGCCAGCTGACCAGAAGGGGCAGGGCCTGGCTCCCTTATAAACCCTAGGGGCTGGGGTGAGAGGCAGTTTCCTGCCAGTAGCCAAGGAGCTCTCTCTCATGTAAAAGAAGAGCAGTCTGACTGAAGGTGCAGTGTCTGACAGCTGAGGAATGGAGTATTCCCTGGTAGGCTGGACTGTTGTTATGGCAGGGTGGTTTCCATTTATGTTACAGCCAAGGGGCTTACATTTGTGTTGCTGTTTGTTACCAGTGGTTTGGGTGAGGCTATTAGGGGTTGGAGGAGGCCTCATAGGGGACCCACAGCAGTGTGGGGGCCCTAGCACCAGTGAGGGTGCAGCAGTTGGGGTGCACTGACCCCAACCCCAGAAAAGGGGATGGATGAGACACCCTGAGAGGGGGGTGGGGGCAGTGTTACTGTGAAGGCCCCGAGAGGGGGGGTACATAATGAGATGGGCCCAGGGAGAGCCCTAGCACGGGAGAGGGCGCAGATCAAGAGGTAGGGCCCAGAGAGGACAAGGGGCCAAATTATAATAAGGCTAGGACATAACAACATCTATTCTATTGGTGAGGCATGGGCTGCAGTGTAGGGGAGGAAACGGAGCCACAGATAGCGCCCCCTGGCATCAGGGCAGTACAAGGGCAGCCTCCTGTTAATCAACATCAATTAACAGCAAGGCATGGCAGGAGAGAAGGTGGGCGGTTGCCCCAGGAACAGGGGCGCGGGCCACATTTAAATCGGTCCAGAGCGGATAACTGTCACAAGGTCCATTTGTAGGCATCCGGACGAGGAAAGAGGGATTATAAGACCCCAACCTGTATTTACTAAGAACAAAGCATGTCAAACAAACTTGATCTTTGACAAAATATCTACTGGGGTAGATGAAGGGAATGTGGTTCAGCTAGGTGGATGATGTGGACTTCAGCTAGGCTTTTGACAAGATACCATATGGCCTTATAAACAAATTGGAGAAATATGGGCTAGACAAAACTACTGTTAAGTGGACAGACAACTGGCTCAGTAGCTGCAATCAAAGAGTAATTATAAATGGATCCATGTCAGTGGCAGGAGGCTTTGAATGGAGTACCCCTGGGGTCTGTCCTGGGCCCAGTACTATTCAACATGTGTATTAATGATTTGGATGTTGGTATAGAAAGCTTCTTGAGCAAGTTTGTAGTGTACATGAAACTGGAAAGGTTTGCAAACACGTTGAAGGACAGGAGTACAATTTAGAAAGATCAACAGATTGGAAAGCTGGGCTAGAGCTAACAAGATGAAGTTCAATGCTGACAAGTGCAAGGTCCTACACCTCAGGAGGAACAATCAAAAACACAAAATGGGTGACACTTGGCTGGATGGCAGCACTACAGTCTTAGAAGATCACAGATTCAACAGGAGGCTAAACTGTGATGCAGCTGCACAAAATGCTTATGATTCTGGGATGCATCAAAAGAAGCAGTAAATGCAAGGCATGGGAGGTGATAGTGCCTCTCTGCTCACCACTGGTTAGTTTAGGGGTGGGCAATTATTTTGACTAGAGGGCCACTTAATGAGTTTTGGTGAACTATTGAGGGCTGTAAGGGTAGCCCTGCCCCTTGATGGGTGCCTCTCCCGCTTGCCATCATCTTGGGATGGGAAGGCCTGCACCTAACCCCTGACCTTCTGCCACCAGAAATGCCTCACCTTGTCCCCCGAAGTACTCCTTTTGGGAAGGCAAGGAGTTCCCATTCTGGAACCAGAAAGGAACCAAATCATATATTAAAAATCAAATATCTACTGTAACATTTTCATGTTATTAAAAAAATATTTTTGTCCTGATTTATGTGTTTTGCATAGTGTATATAAAAGTGCTTGCATTAAAAGCTCAAAATAAAGTCTTGCTCTTGTATATTGTATGTGGGGGAGGCCAGTGGGAGAGTGTGTGGGGTATTGGTGGTAGGGTCTGTGTGTGTGTGATGGGGTGTGGGGGTGGGTATAAGCATGGTGGGGTGTGCAGGTGACTACCACAATGGTGCACAGCCCCCACTGCTGATGGCGGCAGCAGCAGGTGGTGGGTCCTTGGGGCTCTCGGCCCACATAGGCAGAGCCCCCCAGCAGTGCGCAGCTCTGGCCAGTTCTAGGAGCTGCATGTAATGGTAGGGAGCAGGGCCAGGCCAGCCTGGTTCTATCACATGGGGCTCCTGGCCAGTCGCATGCAGTGGCCGGGACCCAGCCAGAGCCATGCACTGCAGAGAGGAGCCCCATGTGATGGAGTCTGTGGCAAAGTGGGTATCCCCGCTAGCCGCAGCTAGCCCCCAACCTGCCTCTGGGCTTGCCACCCGCCTGTCTCACCCGCCATGCCTTGTTGGAATAATAATATTCTGTTAAATAAGGCAGAAGGCTGCCCATTATTGCATCCCCATATCTGGGGGTGTCCACAGCTCCGTACCTCCCCTACACTGCGGCCCAAGCCTCGCAGATGGCATCCAGATGTTACAGTGCCCCTGGCCTACAGCCGGAGCATGCTTAGGCCACGCCATCAGGCCTCAGTCACGCACAGTCCTACCGCCCACCTCTCTCTCGGGCCTCACTCACTCCACCCTCTCTCACAGGGTCTCTTTCTCGCGTTGACAACTTATGCCGCCCTGCTCCCTCTTGGAGCGGGCACCCTTTGGCCATAGGCTTAGCTAGTACATCTGCCACCCAAGGAACGAACTGTGTGTTAGGCCTCTCCCATGACCCTCACCGGGGTAGTGGCAAGCCAATTACCCGACCGGGTCTAAGCACACTCAGGCCCCTTTCAGGGTAACACTCAGAGTCTGTGATGGAACTGGGCTGACCTGGGCTCCGTGCTCTTGCCACCCTGCTGGGAGGAGGCGCTGTGCTTTGGGTCCTGTGCTCCCACCAGCCCTGGCCCCGTGCTTCACATTCCTGCCTGGCTGCAGCTTCCCCCCCCACCCACCTCCACTTCCCTACCTGCTGCTTGGACAGCAGCAGCCCCACCTAGAAGTGGTGTGCACTGGCCAAGGCTGGGGCTGGGGCCCTCCCATACAGGAGGCTGGGAGCACAGCGTGCTGCCTCTGCAGAACTGAGTAAGGTTCAGTGGGCCTCTGCCCTCAGTCTGGATGAAATCATCTGGCAGGCCAGATTTGGCCCATGGGCCATATTTTGCCAGCCCCTGGGTTAGCTCACATCTATTGTGTGCAGTATTGGGCTCCACATTTTTAAAAGGATACGTATGCTGGAGAGGATCCAAAGGTGAGCAACAAAAATGATTAAGAGCTTGGAAGGCATGTCATATGATGAGAGGTTGAAGGAGCTAGACATGTTCAGCTTACAGAAAAGGCACTTAAGAGGGGACACGATAGCAGTCTTCAAATACCTGAAAGGCTGGTTCTTCTCCTGCAGCAGAGAGTAGGGCACAAACCAATGGCTTGAAGTTGAAACAAAGTAGCGTACTGAACCCCCAAAACTGCACAAGAGCCAAAAGTAGGGTCCTCAAATTTATACGGGGGAGTCTGGAGGAATAGGGTGACAGGCCAATGGGCTAAAGAGACTGGAAAAGACATAGTTGAGCAAACATTAAGGTATATACACTTAGAATACACATAACAGACAATAACAATGACTCAGTAATAAAACTCTTCAGAGACAGAAAGCAAGATAACAAATAGGGAACATTAACAATGTGATGCAATACACTGAAGAAACCTTAAGCCCTCCCTTAACTGCAGGGGGGCTCTCAAACTAGTCTTTAGTCTCACAGGATACTCAATTACTGTGTACCTGGGCTCCTCATCTGAGCCCTACTGCTGTGGCTTGCAGAGTCAGCCCTGCTGCAGCTCCTGGGTCTCAGCATGCATCCCACCAGCTGCTGCTTCTGTCTCTCTGCGGAGCCATTATGTCAATCCTGGCTCTACCCTCCTCTTCCTCTTTCCTCAGCAGCCTGCTGGGAATGGTAGTTCCTGCCACAATGTTACAGTCCATTACATCAACCCCACTTTTAACTAGATGTGCCCCTGCATCCATCCCAATTCACATAAATACTAAAACATTTGGGAGATTTCCACCCCCTCTGTGGCCTACCTGTGGACTCAGGATTGGGCTCCTCCCTCAGGTTGGGTAGGTGTTGGGAACTCTCCAGTATACTCATCCCTGGTCTCATCTCCTGGACTCATCCATTCTTACTAGCTCCATCTGTGTCGGGCCATGGGTCCCACTCTACATCCCTGGATTTATAAGCGACTTCTGGCAGCATCTTGTTGGGCCTATTTGGGACTGTACTGATGCCAGTTTGGTGGTACAGTCCCTGGAGACATTATGGTGGTTGATGGACAGGCCTCCCTAGTTCCCTTGTCACACTCGGGTCTCTGTTCCTTATGCACATATGCAGTTTCATTCCATTATAGAGGAAACCCTCGCTATTTGCGGATTTGCGATTCGCGGTTTTGAATATTCGCGGTGCGCTGCATCGACCCGTGCTCTCTCCCCACGCAGCATGAAGACACTTTGTTACTGTGCTCCACAAGTAAGGAATGGTTCGAGAAATTTAAAAAGAGGCACAGCCTACATAATGTGAAGTTGATGGCGGAATTGGCATCAAGAGACCATGAAGCAGCGCGGGATTATCCCCCACAGCTTCTTAAAATCATCCAGGAAAAGGGTTACAAGCCCAAACAAGTTTTCAACCCAGATAATGCAGTACGGTATTCACGGATTTCCCCATTTGTGGGGATCTCTAAAACGTATCCCCCATGAATGGCGAGGGTCTCCTGTAGTGCACTACTGATGTCTGTCTATCAGGCCCACTTGCTTTACAGCCTCATCTTGAGTCTGGAGCTTTCCCGGACAAAGTTGAGCATATGCCTTCCCACTGAAGTCACTGTTGAGAAAATGATCATGGGCCAGCATATCCTGTACCTCACGGCTGGCTTGCAGGCAGGCTTTTATGGCTAATTTTCTTAGAGCTGGGCCAAACTCTCATGCTGACTCAGCTGATGTCTTCTTACAGTGAAAGAGAGCCCAATTGGCCTAGCCAGGACCTGCCTCTGATTTCAAAGCTGTTCTGAGGGCCCCAATCAAGCATTTGCAATTCCACTTAGCTTCACTGCTCAACCCACGGTAGGCTTCTGCAACGTTACATTACATATAGGTAGGTTTAGATTGGATATCAGGAAACGTTTCTTTACTGTTAGAACATGAGACAGTGGAATAGACTGCCTAGGGTAGTTGTGGAATCTCCATGGTTGGGGTCTTCAAGAAGAGGTTGGACAGGCATTGGTTGAGGATGACCTAGGCATGGCTATGCCTATATTCTACTATGGGTATATCCCATGCTTCTGGTCTTTGCTGATTGCTGCATGGGGCCAGGAGGGGATTTTTCCCCCCACCTGCTGTTATATTTTCCTCAGAAATATTGGCTGTTGGTTGCAGCCAAGGCTGTGGATTGTGACTGGGGTTTTCCAGCATGCTTGGAGGGACTTGAACCCAGAGGTTCCTGGCTAGAGGTTCTTGCCTCTCTCCTCAGGGTCAAACTGATTTCCATATTTGGGATCCAGAACGAATTTTATCCCATGTCCAATTAATATAGATTCTGGTGAGGTTTACCTTTCTCTTTGGTGGGATACAGCCCTCAAGCACATTTTAACCTTTGCAAGAGGAGGATGTGGGTCATCATGATCCCCCTGCTTTACCTGTGGCAGATTAGGATGTTATGTCTCGTGTTGTATCAGGGTTGACTGTGTAGTTTTGCTAGGAAGTTAGACAATGGATTTGTATAGAATGGTTTCGATGGGGAGAGTAAGACTAATAAGTGATGAAATTGTAGCACAGGCAGTCCTCGGACTTACGACACAACTGGTTCCTGAAAACCACGTCTTAAGTAGAAATGTTGTAACTCGGAACCAATTTCCCCATAGGAATAATGTTAAAAATGGGGGATTGACTCCTGAACCTAGGCCTGATACCCTATTTTCACAAAAAAACAACCCAGAATTTTGTACTTGATCAATTATAGATGAGTAATATAGCTACATTCATGTATTTATATTGTAAATAGCAATCATATTGATTTGGAAGGATTTCTTTGGGGTGACTTTGCTGGACTTTTTGAAGGGCTCTTGGTTGGACTTTTTGAAGGGTTCTTGCTGGAGTCTTCTCAGGAGTCTTGGCTGCAGGTTTTTCGGGAGTCTTGTCTGCGTTCTTAAAGAAAGTATCCACGGAAGTTTGGACAGATGTTCTCCAGGGACATGGGTGACACAGTGAACTTGTTTGCTGGCTTGGTGTGGCATCAGATCAAGCATCGTAAAGTTGAAACTGATGTCAGAAAGTCGAGACAGGGTGTCAATTTATAAATGTTGTAAGTGCTGTTCATTGGAACTCAAAACATCTTAAATCTAGGACTGCCTGTAATGACCAAAGGCTGTGGTTCAAATTAGATATCTGTTGTGTTAAATGCTGCATAAATATAAAGGTACACAAGGTCCCTGCTCCAAAGGACTTGCCATCTAGGAAACAAGACAAGGTTAGGAGTAGAGTACACCAGTAAATGATGGTGGTAATGGGTAAAAGTTGTCATCTTATGTTTGAATAACTATGGGGAAAGGGCTAGCATAGTGTGACTTAATATGAGGGGGAAAAAAGCAACCAGAAAGGTAAAAAAGGAAGATGCAGGATCTAATTGGATTATCAAGCCTTAGTTGTGTTGTTCAGAGATCACTCAGAGCCAGAGTCTGAGGTCTGCTTCCATTCAGTATCTTGTGACTGATCAGCTCTGTGCAACATGCACTTCTTTTAAAAGCTACATGGATAAGTGCACAGCCTCCAGACCAAGAAAAGACTACGCACTTACCCAAATTCAGTATAAACAAGTGCCATTAACCACAGAAAAATCATGTTTTAAGCTTTTCATGCGTCATTAATGCTGTTACCTTGTTTCTCAGAAACCTTATGCCTCTAATAGCAGTCTTAAAATTGACAGGACCTAAGCAGTTTGGGGTGTTTAAGAAGCCTTGAAATCGAGGGCTCCTCCTACATTTAAAGGGCATACAATCACATTATGAAGTAAACAGTGGGTGGCAAAAGGAAGCTTAAGCACTTAAAAAGTTATGTTATGCCTTAAACTGTTACACAGATAAGCAGTGTTTGTTATCACTTATCACATAAGCCAGGGGTGTCAAACTCATCTTGTGCCCCAGGCTAGATCTAGATCCCAGTGCTCTTTGCAAGCCAGATCCACAGGACACATGGCAGTGGTGGTAGAGGCAGCAGCGTGCAGAACCAGCGGCCATGGGGCAAGGAGGGCTATGTTAGCACAGCCCTAGCTGATTTTCTGATGCTGAGGACCATGGCTAATGGAGCCATAGGGCTGCAGATTCTGTCCCCCACTGGCCATTGCCCCAACTTCCCTGGGCCACCAGTAGCCCAGCAGTCTAGATGGAGCAGTTTCATGTATCATATGTTTGACACTCATGATGTTAGCAATTAACAAAGTGAAACTGATGTAGCCTTTAGCAGCCTTTAACCACCTGAAGAGGGGTTCCAAAGAGGATGGAGCTAGACTGTTCTCAGTGGTGGGAGATGATATAACAAGGAGCAATGGTCTCAAGTTGCAGCAAGGGAAGTTTAGGTTGGCTATTAGGAAAAACTTTTTCACTAGGAGGGTGGTGAAGCACTGGAACAGGTTACCTAGAGAGGTGGTGGAATCTCCATCCTTGGAGATCTTTAAGGCACGGCTTGACAAGGCTCTTGCTGGGATGATCTAGTTGGGGATGGTCCTGTCTTGAGCAGGGGGGGTTGGACTAAATCAGTGGTTCTCAACCTTTGGTACCTTACGTACCCCCTGCCAATTGATGCAGCAAAAGCACAACTGGAAGTCCCACCGTGGCACTTCCGGTTTCACCACCATGAGCCAAGTCCCACTTTTTTCACTGTGGCCCAGGGCAAAGCCAACTGTGCGGGGCCTCCCTCCCCATCCCCCGGCACACTGACACTGGAGAGTGAAAGCCCCGGCGCACCGGACATAGCGGGAGGGGCAGCAGCCAAAACTTTTGGCCCAAGCAGGCAAAGACCAAAATGCAGTACCCGCGTACTCCCTCCCTGTGTCTCACATACCCCCAGGGGTACACGTACCATGGGTTGAGAAACACTGGACTAGATGACCTCCTGAGATCCCTTCCAACCCTCATTTTCTATGATTCTATTCTATGTAATGTTTTGTAGTTAAGCAAGTTACATATCTATCCAATACGCTTTATCCATATCTTCCTTTCCCAGATAAATATAACAAAGCGACATTAACATAATAGATAGGTTTTAAGTATCTTGAATACTGTATTAACAAACCAGTGGTTCCCAAGTGCAGTGCTGTGAGACACTTTCAGGGGACCACTGTTGCCGCAGCCAGATGAAACGGCCCCAGGCACCTCACATGAAGCTAGACTGGGAAGCAGCTGTGGCAGAAGCAGATGCTTCAGCCTGCATTAGATCTAGCTGATGAACCTGATTAGGTAAACCTAACACAGGCTGAAATGCCTGCCCCTGCCCCTGCCCCAGTGCTTCCTGGCTCTGCACACTCCTTCTGGAAATGGAAACAAACATGGCAATTCCACCTGTTGGCAGCAGCAGCACCCCAGTTGAAAACCACCGAGGTAAGCTGAGGCAGTACAAAAATGGTTCTCAATGGGGGTCCCACTAAAATCAGAAAATGTATGGAGGGGTGCTTTGACTCCAAAAAGGCTGAGAGCCATGGAACTAAAGCAATCAGGCAAATTCAGTTAGGCTCTGTGGTGCTCCCTGCTGGTAAATTCTGTCTGCTACATTAAAATTTGCAGTTTTATTTATTAACTATTGCCCAGTACCTCTGGTTCTTTCTGCTTGCAGCTGATATTCATGTTTGTCTACGATTTGTCCTTCCAATTCAAAACATCCCCATGGTAAACCTCTACCATCAAAATTTATCCCATGATAAATGCATAAATAATGCAAGGTATAAATGCATAAAATGCAAGGTATAAACGCACACCTTGGTGCCCAAATGTAATCTAACTGCCAAATTCTCTCTCAACAAAAGCGGGTAGAACATGTATATATGCTGTTCAGTTGTCCTAAGAGTACCTGTCAGAACCCAGCTGAAACATTAAGCATTGAAAAATATTTGACACCGGCCAACTTTCCCAGAATGTTTGCATACAGTGGAAAATATTTCCTTTTTAACACATTTTGCTTTCTCTGGGTCTAACTATACACAAAGGATTACATATTCTCTTTTCCTATAGTGACCTGTAAGCATTTTTACTCTCTTGCTTCTTCTACTTGCTTTTCTCAGTACCAGAGCAATAAGCTTGCCCAGCTCCTTAACTTCTGTCCTAGGGCAAGGCGAACTATCCCAGGAACATGAACACCCAACTAAGACACTTGGGTCTGCCTACTTCTATTCTACAGTCTATTGAAAAAATTCTTATAATCCTGAAACTCAAACTCATTCAGTTGTTTTGATCCCCTGGCTACATCCTTGGATGTACTCTCTCAATATGCTCAAGGGATGACTATGTTTTGAATCCAATACCTGGATTCTTTTTCCTTGGTATGATTACAATTTTATTTTTTCCAATCTGCCATTAATCTATACATTCATTTCACATATTCTTTTAGTGAGGCTGAGATCAACACTGTCCTACTTTTTGCTAGCACCCTATTTAAGCGTATACCACTGCTTGAGATTTCTCTGTTTGTGCTTCCCATGCCCCAAATGTTTAGCTTTGGGGATCCGGGTTGTAGCTGTATTGATCTAGAGGCAGAAGGAATCAAAACTCATGGAAGAGGTGATATCTTTTATTAGACCAACTAGATATATGCAAACAAATTGCAAATAAATAAAATAATTTGTTTGCAAATATCTAGTTGGTCTAATAAAAGATATCACCTCTGCCATGAGTTTTTATTCCTTTTAGCTCTAGGGAGGCTTCTAACTGCTAATTCTTCTAATCATGGTATTTTCCTAACTATGGTATTTCCACAGCCCCAATCTTGAGTGCATTTTCTTCCTAGTAGCATATGTTTTTCAGAAAACAATTGGAAACAAAGTTTAACCTGGTTCATTCAGCATCTGATTTCTAACCGCTCCACACTGCATAACGTGACAACCAGTTCCAAATGGCTCACACAGGAGCCTCTTAAAGATACATTTCCCCACAATACTCACAGAAGCAGCTCAGCATGCCAAATAGTCACAGCATGAAGTAGCAGTGTTTCCCTTCACCTTAAATGACTAAGAAGGTGGTAAATAACAGTCAGAGTCATCACTCCCAGACCACCTGTGAAGGTTCCTCTCCTGTCCTACACTTGGGAGGCTTTTAAACCCCAACCTCATGCTAGGAAAGATAGAAAGATAGAGAGTAGCCCAAAAGAAGAGGTGGTGAGACTAGCAAGCAGGAAACCAAGAGGAAGGTGAGGCAAATAACTGACAGACAGAAAAGAATGTCAAGAGTCCAAATGATATGACACAATTTGCTGTTCTGAAGGGTGGAGCATCTGCAAGGCCCAGCTGGAGAAGTGGAGATGCTTCAGATCTAGCTAGTCTAGTGCCCTTCTAATTCAGCTTTTGGCTCAGAAGCAGAGAAACAGGGTCACAGTTCACCTATTGCTGCTTCAAAGCTTATTGGGAAGAGACCCCGAGGGTGGCTTTGCCCCAGAAACCTCAGCCTTTCCTTCCAACAGCTGTCAGAGTTTATTCAGATGCTGAGTGTTTATATATGACGCATTCTATTTTGACCAAGCTGTTTCAGGTTCGGAGGTGGCTGGCTGGCTAATATCCCTGCCAAGAGGTAATCATGGCTGAGTCACAGGAGTCTGAAGGGGACGAATATTCCTATGCCTCAGAACACTAATGATATAGTGCTAATAGACCTCTAAATGACATCAAGCAAAATGTGCTGTCTTATGACTCAGTCCTGAAAGGTATGAATGAGCCTTTCCCTCTGAAACTAATGGGAAGTGCTGGTGCTCAGCCCTTCATAGGGCTGGGCCCTAGGTGAACAAGACACCCATGGAGAAGGGTGGTAATCGGGTGCCCTGTGTCTAGCAGTGCCAGAGACCAGAAGGTGCTGTGCTTCAAAGAGGCTGCTCTAAGGGAAGAAAAAAAACCTCTGTGAAGCTTCTTTTTTAAACTACAGGATACTCTCCTTTATACAACTACCACATCCCCTCACCAGCTCATAGACTCTACTTGTCCCCTATCCATCGGTCACCCGTGGAAGAACTTGGGTTCCAGCCTCAGCGGTCTGTTGGGTTCTGTGCTCCATGTTCCAATCTAGGCAATCTTTCCACAGGACCTTTGACTCTGGAGGCTATGATCTTTACTCCTACTCACCCACACCACAGAACAAGACAAGGAAACAATTCAGCCCTAACTGAGAGAAGGGTGGAAGAGGGATAACAAGACAGATGATTTAAAAAAGCCACTATGATTAAACTAATCAGCTCCCACTGGACTAATAGCAAACTGAGAGTAAAAAACATTACACATTTGAAAGAATGACTGACTATTGCATTCATTTCACATATGAAATTGTTATGCTAACACCAAAATACTAAGGAACTCTGCAAGCCACCCAGAAGTAAAAGCCATTTTATCCTCCTTCCCTTGAACTGAGGAGGGTTTGTTAGAGATGACAAGATGGAGTTTAGTAGAACAGAAGAAACTGTAAAATGGCAAATGGAAGTACAGCTGAGTTCAACATAGTAATTAACAAGCAAGATACTGCATCTCCTTGTGCACATCATGTATAGCTTTGGCTGAATGGCTGCCTGAAGGAAGAGTAGCTCAGCTTTAAAACAAAATGAGCCTGAAAAAAAATGGGAACAATTGCTTTTATTAGAAACATACCTGATGTATTTATGTCTGGGGGGATTTTTTAAGTAATATGCTAGGAAGCTTAGAGATACTGTAAGTAACTTGAAACAGTGCAGTTTCTAAGGCAACAATTTAATAAAAATCAAATTAGACAGAAACAATTTAACTACTGCCTCGCGGCTAATGTGAACAATTAGAAACACAGCTGCCATTCACAGTAATAGGAATTTCACCTTACCCTCCCCTGCATCCCGCGAAGCATTTCCTCTAATTAGCATGTGTATTGAACATGCAAATACATAGTCACCTTCTAGAAGTAATTCCTTATTTTCTCTTTTCAACATTAAGAATTAAACAAGGAAAAATGAATTAGTTGCGTATAAAGAGGGCCCTGATACTGATGTTCTTATTTGTACTAACATTTAATTCAATGCATTCCCTATGATTAGTGGCTTAGCTAGAGGCTGAATCATGTTTAATAGGAAAGTAGACACATTAGTATCTAGTGCCACCTTGTGAAAAAAATGCCTGCCAAACATTTTTTTTTTTTTCATTTTTAAGTCAAATTGCTTTTAATTGAACAGTTTGGAGTTTTTCTTCCCCATTTTACTTTTTGCTCAAGTAACAACCTGGTGATAAAATCTGCATCTCTGAGTATTTGAGATATAGAGTATGAAAATGACCTACCCTCCAAATGGGCCAGTTAAAAATTGATTGAAAGAGTTTGTTTTCGCCAGCTAGAATCACAGCTAGCCTAGTGGGAGAGGGTTATTGTTACTGGGTCATCATAGAGGGGGGTGTTGCTTTTTTCCCTGTGCATCATGTCTGTGTATCATGCCTAATGTTATCTTTAATAAAGAAACATGTCTGTTGTCACTTGAAGATATTACTGACATAATGCAAATTAATTGGAACCCTTTTGTGTTGGGTTATTTATTTTTAATCAATTGCTCTTCTGCAGTTGGGCTTTAAATGACAGACTAAAATGAGACTACATTAAAAACAGGTATAACTAAAGGGCTTACACTTTAAACCCAACAAGCTGCCAGGGTACAGGAATAAAAGGAAAAAAACAGAAATACCCTTTTTCCTTCTACTGCTATGAGAGTCAGAGTCATTGAGCTACAATAGTGGGAGGAGTAAGTAACCAGAAATGATCTAGATTCTAGGGTAACTAATTCTCAGGACACCTAGTATTAGCTCTTAAAGCTTCAACTCTGGAATCATGGAGTTGCTACAATTGCAATACTTATCATCATCACGTTTCTAGCTCTTATGGTTGCAGAAAAAAACCTTGTAAACTCTAAAAGCTTAAAAAAAGAAAGCAAATAAAAGAACCTCAAGGGTTCTTAAAAAAAAATCTCATGATATTAAAAAAAATATCTTCTTTGATTCTATGATCTTCTTAGTTTGAGCTGGGAAGATAAATTAATACCTGCTGGCAGTATTAGCAGTACCTCCTTCCCCCACATCTCCAGCCTCTGAGGATTAGCTCAAAGAGGCATATTTTAGACCTGCTATGGCCATAAACCAGGTCTTTGTGTCACCTTTCTTCCTTGTACAGTCATCAAACCTGCTGACTTAGAGCTGCCCTGGCACATGATGAAGTCAGCTGAATTTTCACCATTGTCTTCAACAGAAGCAGCAGGCTTTGACTATGCACAAACCATATCTGGAACCATGTTGTCATTTGGCTTGCCTGATCTTTTCTTTATTGATCCAGGTTTTCATTTGCTTCTCAAAATCATTCACTCTGAAAACTGTGTGGCAGCAGTAATTGTAGGAAAAGATATATCAATTGCTCATAAATGATCACCTCCCTCTGCATAGCTCTTACACAGCAGTTTTCATCTATAGATCTCCATTCACTTTACAAAACAGATAAAAAGGTACTGTCTACATTTTATAGAGGCAAACTGAGGCCATGGACACAGGCATTTGAAGCACTTCACATTCTGCTCCATCTTGGACTGCTTCACTGCCATACAGATGTGCAGCTCCCAACCATGCCCTCCTTCAGTAGCAGCACAGGGAATAAAACCCAAGACTCTTGATTCCTATGGGTAATATATGTATTAGTTAATTTCTCTTTACAAATGCTGATTTTGCACTTTAAAAAAGGACATGGCCTGTAGAAAGGACGGTCTTTTAATTGGAGTGGAACTCAGGAGACCAAGGTCTAAGTCTTCTGCTATAATTTGTGAATTTCAGCAAATTATCTGATCTCTCCATCTTCCTTATCTTTAAAATATACCTCTTTTCTTTCTCCCAGCCTTTGTCTTGTATATTTAAACTAGAAAATCTTTAAGGCAAGGACTGTGTCTTATCATGTTTCCATACAGGACAAAGAACAAAGCAGGCTCAATCTTGGTTAGGGTCTCTAGGTATTACCTTAATATAAGGGGAACTGTTCAAAAGAATGATCTTTGGTAGATGTCAAGCTAGTAATATTGGGATTGGAGCCCTCCTTCCTTCAGTCTCAGAGGGACTCCCCAGTAGTACTGCACTGTCTATTGGTTGTAGTTTTTTATATTGCTATCTATCCTGGTAGTATACAAGTACCTTCCCCGTGATAATCAATGGTAGTCCAAAGGGACAGAAGTCCCAAGGTGATTTCTTGAAGTCCTTTGTACTCTCTTTTGGGAATACAAGCTGTTTAGGGATTTTTTTTATTTTGTTAAATTCTTTTTTTATTTTTATGTTTGGCGGATGGAATGGCAGGATGCTCTTGGGCAGAAGGGGTTTAGTACTGTGAGCGTCATGCTTATGGAAGAAAGATCTTGTTGAAGAGGAAGGTTTTGCAATATTTCCTAAATGTGCTCAGACTCTGGATTTGCTTATCCTCTCTTAGAAGTTTGTTCCAAATCTGTATCCCTTGATCCAAGGGTAATGTGTTCTGCACTTCTATGAGTTCTCTCTTGGCTTTGTGATCGCCATTGTTCCAATGGTGTTGCAGTTCTTAAAGTCTGTCTTTACTTTTGCTGGGGCTTGATGTACTAGCTTCTTTGAAAATTAAGACCCAGGCCTTAAACTGGTATCAGAAAATCAGACATGGAGCAAGTGAAGAGATTCATTTATGGATCTGAGCATGGTGGCCTAGACCAGTGCGACCCAACTAATCTGGCTCCATGATGCAGAGCTGGTCCGCAGGCTGGATCCAGAGCGCAAGGCCAATCCACAGACAATTAATACTGCCACTGCTCACTACCCTCCATGGAGAGCCCTGCACCCAGATATGGTTTCACAGAGAGAGGCAGGCAAGTGTATTCTGTACCAGCTGGAGCAAGTATATGGACTTCAGCTTCAGCTTCAAATACAATGAAAGGTAGCAACCAGCTTAGATGTGTCAAATGCAAATACCACCGTGACCAGGTCCAGGAGGAAAGGATGGTAATAAAGGAATGGAACATAAAGGAAAGCATGCATCTGAGCAAGCTGGAGGAGTAAGAAGACATTTTTAGATATTTATCCAACCTGGTGCAGGCAATAACATTAGGAAATGCATGCAATACCTGATGTAGGCTGCTGCAGAGATGCATGCTACTGATTCAGTAAAAAAAATACTGCATCATGTATTGCTAGATGGCTGCTTGCTGTTTGGCAAATTAGTATTGCACAGTTACATGGGCTGTATAATGATATATCTGAAGAACAACTGTGGCAAGAGTGAATGGCAATTTGGCAAGCAAGCCATTCCCAGATGCCCGCTGGCAAAATGTACATTTGATTAAACAAATATATGCATGCTACTATAAAGCTCAGGAACTGCATCTTTTCTCTGCCTCTAATTGTAATAAAAAAACTGAAGAGCCAAGAGAAAGTGACTACAAAAAAATATCTGAGTGGAGTGGGAATTAGGACAGTCAGCGAGCAAGATGTGGATGGAATTGAATTAGCTTTCTGGTTCTTTGACCAATCCATGAACATCACAGTAATAAGCAAGCAACTTCTACCTCTTCTATCAGCAAGACGCATTTTATAGAGGACTGCACCTGGTTTAATGAGGCACTGCCTCTCAGAGCCCATCCCTCACTAATTATTAATTGTAGAGACTCCCTTTGGCATACAGACTGCCTTCACAAATGACTGAAATCAAGTGCCTTAGTGATTTTTAATTTTCAGGTAAGAGCACTTACATCCATATCTCACCACACTATGTTGGAGTCCTAGCTCACTGTGTACCTGCACAGCCAGAAAGACAGTCCCTCTCAACACAATGCTGTTCTCTATTACTTTGAAAAGCCACATTAAAGATATGGTCAGCTACATGAAGAAGCATACCATGGTATACCATTACAAACATAACAATCTTTTCATTAAAACCTTACCAGACAGATTATTTACCAATGGTGTAACTAGGGCAGGGCAAATGCTGCAACTGCCTTGGGTGCTGACTTAAGTGGTGGCGTGGAGACAGTAGGGAAGAGGAGTGAGAGGGTGAAACAAAGCGGCCACTGCTGGCAGCTGTGCAACTGCAATAGTGTTCACAGCAACTGGAAGTCACTACTGCCCCTGTGCCCTGGGCACCCAGCTACATCCCTATGCTGCTGCTATTTACAATATCAACAATAGGTATACCAATTTTTTTTTAGTGAATGAATGAAGTATTAGTTGACCAGACCCAAATAATGAATAGATCAGTAAGTGATACATCTCTCATGCATTCCACTTGCTGTTTTTCTGATGCTACTAAAGTACTGGCAACACAAGAAAATGTTTACTTAAGTTACAGCTATTGCAATAAGGAGCTTATTTTTATCTCAGTTTCCACATTCTAAAGGCAGACAGCTGATAGTGTAAAATGTGTTGAACTGCTACAACATCCCAGATGAAAAACTTGAGTTTAAAGTGAGGATACCAGCAACTAATGATTGTTTTTTCAATATCCAGAAATCCATTTATAAACAGATGGAGCTTGCAATCTGCTCCCTCTTCCCTCTATACATTTTATTTCAGGCTCAAATTAATTCTTCTTTGTTGTTAGCTTTTGCTAGCTTTAATAACAAAAGCTAAAAAAGAAAAAGCCAAATATTTACTGAGTTTGGCTGTCCCTTGGGATTTTCCCTTCACAGACAGGACCTCTCTGTTTTTGCCTACACTTCCTTCTGCCTCAGAAACTCTCAGTCTTCTATACGCCTGGGTTGGATTGAATGGGATCCACCTGGCCTCCTAAACTGGGGCAAATCAGACAAAACGTTCTAGGATGGGATTTTTCAAAAAGCACTGAGTTAGCAGAAAAATATTTCATACTAACTCACATAGGTCCTTCAGAAAGTCCCAAACTTAACATCTTTTTTAACCAAGCATCCTATTATGTTTGTATCTTTGGCCTACATTTTCCGGATGACCAGAAGATTAAGACACTATCATGGATTTCAGTTTTCTGAAGACAAAAGTCCAGTACTCCCTAAGAATCAAAAAAGAGGATACTTTTAGGTTAGGAACATCAACACCAAGAATTCACCAGTCACTTGAAAAATCTTGCCAATTCTACTTCTGTCTTTGATTTTGCTCAGTTTAAGAGTGACAGTGCTCAGTGATTCTCACTGCTGCATTCATAACTACTAGTATCAGTATGAAATATTTTTGTTAGCTTTGCAAAACAAGACATTGTCTGTTGAAAGCCACTAAATTATGTACTTTGCCTCTGAAAATAATGCCTTTGTGTCCCTAAACAGGAAAGGCTCACTGCCTACCTTTGTTTTAACAAATGCACTAATTTTAGAAAGGGAGAGTGCAAATACATACTCATGCCTTGAACCAACTGTACCTTTGGGAGGCCAAGATCTTTTTGCAGAATGCAAACTGTGATGCTGTTGCACTTGAGTGCTTGAAATGGCTCATAGTTCTTCATAATAACAAGCAAAATCAAACAGCTCATTTACTGGAAAACCTATCATGTAAGTGTAGGGCTGTACCAAAGGAGGGAAAAAAAGGGTCAATGTAAAATGCTGCTTTCTAGAATGCTTTGCACATATTAGCAATAATATCATTTGTATTTAAGACTGTCTCATCCTTCATGCCTGCAGCATTTTTAAATCAGCCCAGTTTTAGAACCTGGACAGATTTCTTCAAAATGTTCACCATGAAGGACAATTTATTCATGTATGTTTTCTAGTGGTTTGTAAGAACTCAGAATAGATTCAGTGGGGTTTTTTTCCTTGAACTCCACAGATTTGTGGTAAATTATTTTTTTTCTGCAGACCGAATCTCATCATTGTCCTGTCATTCCCACTACACCACCAAGCTTTCAAAACTGTCAGGAATAACTCTTCCAGTAAACTATTTCCTTGATGGTATCTTACCACTCTAATTTGCTCAAATGGATGAATTTCACATCCAAACAACAGAAAAAGGCTGCCAGATCTAAAGAAAACATATCCTTAATCCATGGTGAACAACATGTGTAGTTTGGTTATTGTAAGACCAAGCCTGTTTCTTTCCCCCACACTGCTGCATGGGTTGCTGACATTTGTAAAGGTACACAGCTTTGAGTCAATGACATTTTCAGGGCTGACTTTCATAACTTTAGGTCATTTCCGTTCAAGATATGCTTATTCAGTAGGGAATTTAGCATAAAGATAATAGCTTAACAATGAAGAACTGCTGTGCCTGGAACTCTAGGGCCCCAGACACAGGAACCCAATTCAAAATTGATTAGTAAAAGGCTGTTTAATGCTCAAAGCCACAAAAGCGAACCTCCTTTCTCCTATACACTTAGGGTTTTTTTTCTAATGGTTTTCTTTCTAAATCTTCCTTGAAATAGCCTAGTATGGAACACCTTATTGGCTAAATGTAAGTAAACTAGATAAAACAGTCAGTAGCACTAAATGGGGCAAAGAGGAAGTCATCTACAGATAATTAAGTCAGCTAAACAGGATCCTTGAATGATTGACAAGAACTTAAGTAATAGAACATCTAAAACAGTCATTACAATGACTGTACAGTGTGAAAGTGGATGACTCTGCATATATTTTAAAGTCCTGTTACACCAACTATTATTTGTTCCCAAGGACCATTCTTCAAATAAGATAGAATTCTTGGGGCCATGGTCTCCTCAGCATCCAAAGGGCTGTGTAAGAGCTCTGGTGAATTTAAGTTACTATCATTATAATTATGAAGACATCTAACAGCCTGAGCTTCAGAGAAGCATTCCACTAGCAAGGTCCCCTGATGAACTTTCCCTAAATGGTCTCTTCCCTACAAAAAGGGACTC
>NW_005843118.1:336895-337109 GCF_000455745.1 Alligator sinensis | reverse complement strand
TGCACATTTTCTACTGAAAGAAAAGTGGGCTGGAGAGGGGGGCAGTGGTTTATTATCTATCTCCATCTTCTAAGCATGGAAAGGTGGTCTGTCTGCAGGTGTGGTACGTACAGGGAACCTCTCCTTTTTCTTCCTCTTGGGGAGAACTGGGTATAGGATTTTCTCCTCTATTTTCACCAAAGGAACCGCAAATTTTTTCTTTGCCTCTCATCTG
>NW_005843118.1:334798-336864 GCF_000455745.1 Alligator sinensis | reverse complement strand
CCCCCACCCCCACCTCATGGCAGTACTGGTCAAAGTAAGAGTTGACAATGATTTCTTCTCCCACCCTTAACTCTACTGAAGGCAAATGTACCATGCTACACAAAGTAGAAAAGACTAAACTAAGTAAAAACCTCCTCCCTTTATTGAGACAAACAGAAAGGGCATGTCTACACGTGCAATTCGCAGTGATAAAATCTGGTGCATCTTGTGCCAGAGTTTATTGCTCTCAGGTGCTGCATTTGAACTTGCACCCAGAACCGCAGCATGTTGAACCAGGTCAGGGCATCCTTGGCTGGCAGGGTCCCAGGTTCAGCCTTTCAGCCTGGGGCTGCTCCTACCCAGCTCGATGTGCTGCAAAGGAGCTGGCTAGCCAGCGGGCAGCCCTGAACTGAAGCACCCTCGTGACATAGCCAGCCCCATCAGCATGGATATGTGCATCGCTATGCACAAAAAAATTCTGCAGCAGGATAGTACAAGTACACCTGTTCCAGGCATCTCAAATAGTAAAGTAAAATTTCAGAAAAGTCCTAACTCCAAATAAGAGATTATAAGCTTATGTAAACCTCAGAATATGCAGAATTAGTTAACTATGTGCCTCCTTTAACAAGGTGGCTTATTCAGGCACTTATCAAATAAGGCCTAGGAAACTATTCAAAAGATTCATGCGGTACCTTTGTGGTTTAAGTAAATTCCAACCCATCACACTAAACGAGGTATAGAAGAAGGTAAGGAGTTGATAAGCAAATACTGAATTTTTAGATGGGGGAGGTTCAAAAATTTCTATCAGGAAAATGTACCTGATCCCTTTTCAAAAATCATAGGGACTCACATTCCAAAGGCCTTTTAGAGTAGTTGAGGCATGTGACTCTTGCCTCTTTCACTCACAAAGAGTGATGGAGACTTATTCAGAGAAAAGCACAGAGGCCTCTGTCACCTAGTTCCTTCTCCATTGCCCTTCTTCAATCTTATGCAGTGGTCAGATATTTGTCTGCAAAAGACTTCTACTGCTCTGATCCACTGCAGGACTAAAAGAGAGAAACTGAGGTTAAGGGGATCTGAAGAAATGAAAAATGTGTTTTGTCACGTCAGTCACTCTTGAAACATTTTGTGAAGTGGTTACAAGTGTTCACACTCCACACGTGCCAATGTAGCATTAAATAGCCTAACTTAACTGCCCTGCCAGGCTGTCAAGAGCGTCAATAAGGAAGTCTTCAGGCTCAAATGTTAACTAGCCTAACTTTTGTGTTCATTTGGGTTGGCAAGTATATCATCAACATGGTTATCACCAAAGTTATCAGTTACCCACATGAGGCAGTACTTTTTATCGCCTGTGATGACTTTTAAAATCCTTGAGCTCAATGTGACTGGACTGTATGCCTACCAGATTCAATGAGGCTGAGCCTATATGCAATAGGTTTCAGGAATGAAGCCATGGACATTTAAGTTAGCCAATGGTAACCATCAAGACCTGAAAGGTCACTCAGGTTATAATGAAGCTATTGTACCCAATTTTAATAAGTTACTTTGAAGTAAATTTATTTTAAATGCTTATTATTCTTATGACAAAAAGTGCTATGTTAGAGATTAATGATAGTTAAACCCCCCCCAAGATAAAATTCTTCATAAAAAGGAAGATGTCACTCAATAACTACCATTAGAAATCCTTTAGGAAAATCGTATAGCTTAATCTCTTCTTCATCTGAGTCACCAGAGTACAGTTTCCCTAACGATAGGCTGTGGCAGTTACAAGATGGTTATGAGCCATACAGAGCCTCCAGTTCCCACTATGGACCCACAATTAGCAAAGGGTAGGAACTGACTGTGGCTTTGTAGTAACTGTCCTTATCTTGTGCCCATCATTACCTCATGGTAAATAAAACCCAAATTGGTGTAGCACAGCTTGTTTCATGTGGAGGAAAACTGCTCCAAATTAACTCTCTCTGTGAGGTAATAGCAGGGCACCAGGAGTTTCCGTGACATGAGGTAACAAAAAAAATATCCATCTGTAAGAGGGATTGTGACAACAAAAAATTTGGGACACATGACTTTTCTGAACTTCTTGTGTT
>NW_005843118.1:324899-334767 GCF_000455745.1 Alligator sinensis | reverse complement strand
AGGGAAAGCCTGATCTAGAGTTTACCAGGTATAAAGAGCAGAGACTATTGAAGGAAATGGCCAGGAGTGAATTTAAGCAATTACATCAGTTTGATATTTTAAAAAATCCAGGTAGGGATAAAGGCAGCTACTTCTTGGGACTGGGCATCAGTGCCTTACCTAAGATTAATGTAAAACAGCATTATGACTCCTTCTGCTTGAGGAAGAGGATTTAGGCACATTCTGTAATTAAATGCACCACACAAATAAAATATCTGACTCCTGGTTACTGATTTTGGCTCCAAATGGGAAACTGGCTTGGCCCCAAAATCTCTGATCAGCAAGTGGCAATGTATGAATAAAATGACAGGTAAAAATAGCTTGATTATTTAATATCAAGTAATTTGGGTTTATTTTTAAAATCTTAAGATGTATGAACATATCCTAATGCTGACAATCTTAAGCATAAGAAAAAAAGTCACAGCATTTATTGCTAAAAGGTTGCTAGAACTTTGAGAATCCCTCAAACACTGACAGAGCTCACTTCTCTTCTCGAATCTGAACATTTATGGGTAGAAGGCCTATATGCATTCACAGAAGAATAAACTAAAATTTCAATAGGTCTTATCATAAAAATAAATATGAAAAAGAGACTTATAAAATAGTTTTAATGTGAAAAAGGGACATAAAACTAATCCATTCTTGTGACTAGTAAAAACAGCTGTTTAACAAGACAGTCTGTCAATGCTCAATAGTTAAACTTCCCTTAAGGGAAATTTAAAATCTTATGTAGCATAACTGGAGAACGCCTTTTAAAAGAATATAGCTGTTAAACCACTTTCATTTTAAAAACAATGTGTGATCTGACAACAATGTTGAACAAGATTCATTTTAGAAACAGAAATGCAGGAACCCTGGCAAGTTGCCTGTATTCATAAACACATTTATACACCATCTTCAAATTGTATTCTCATAGTCACTTTCATATGCCATATGCAAGGAACAAAGCCAGCAAAAGTTCAAGAAAACATGATTCCATCTTTCTGGTTTACCAGACTCCTGGACAGTCCAGCCAAATTCTATAATTCTATAAGAACTCACTTGAACTGCTTGTTTACAGAAGCAGTCCTGCTGCTGATCAGCAAAAACTCATGGCTTACTTAGAGGTTTTCGAAATTTGCTTTGAAGAAAAATTCTTGGAACACACAGGCCTTCTTTCCTATTCACTGTTTCCCGCAGCACATACTCATTGACCACTTGCTCATATCCTTCAGCCATAAAAAGCTGGGATAAGAACTCTGCAAGATAAGAAAGATCAATAAAGTTAGGATATGTTTTAAAACACCAATTAGCATGCAGCTATTATTTAATACTGTATTTTCTTGCTTACATCATTCACCTTTTTCAAAAGAAAAAAAAAAGGAAAAAAGAAAAAACTCCTAGAAACTGGGGAGCACATTATAAATGAAGAAATACAGTAATAGCAGTTTCTGCCACTTAGTTTCTTTTGGGCAAAAGCGAAAGTAACTGTGCACACAATCTGCAGGGAATAGAACAGTGAACCCAGCTCCTGCTACTTTGTTACTTACTATGTGTAAAGATATTTTTAAATTTTTTTCTGCCTTTCAGAAACAAGCTGTTGGAGTATGATTAAAACAAAAGGCCTCAAAGCCAGTTCCAGAGTGACTGCAGACGCGACAACCTATCTGGTCAGCAAAGCAAAGGAAGGAATCAATGGGCTTTTATACAGGTGCTCTGGGAGTGTGGGCGGGAGCTGCTCTAATTACAACGCCTGGAGTGTCTCGAGTATCAGTGTCCCCCCCACTGAAAAATGGGGGCATTTTAACTACAGCTCATTGAACAAACTTTAGTGAAAGCGCCCCTGCTGCCATTTTTCAGCACAGGGATGCAAATGCATGAGATGCTGGAGATGCAAATAAATGCTACAGCAATCGAACAATTTCAACTGAAATTGAATCTCCTTGTGAGTGCTACCCAAGCAATGTTCAGTACATGAAGACATACATTCCTTTGCCAGTTAAAAAAATCAATTAAGAAAAAACAAACAAACCCTGATTCCCTCAGTCAGTGAAACGGACAAGACCCAGTTGATTCCCAGCACTGTCCAAAAAGTATCACTCAGCTTTCCCACATAGCAACTACTTGATCTCCCATGACAGGCGGGGGGAGGGAGGAGAACATCCATAAGCAAAAATATTGCTTGTACCAAACTCTACAATCATTATATGATGGGGAAAAGCTCCCAAACTTTTTAAAAAATATATTTAAGGTGGACCATGTCTTAACAGACTGATTATGTAAGTCCATAAGGCAGTCACATAATGCCCTCTGGCAGTTGTCCCTAAGTCAGCTGAATTTATAATGCAAAAGTGTTCATGTATTTTTAGCAGACTGTTTTGCCCTTTTTCATAAGTGATATTCACCCTGTCTACATTTGCTTTTCCTTTTATCCCTCTCCCTAATCTGTTTTGTTTCTTTCAGCTGGAAAGGAGGAAGAGAGCCCGCTTCATGTGACCAGCCATACTCATGGACCACTACCAAGTAGCTCATAAAGCACATTTCAGAAACCTCTGAACTAGACACATGTTAAAACCATCAGAATTTTGGAAAAAACAGACTTAGTAAACCACAACTAAACCCAAAAGGAATGTACATGGATGAATACTGTTGTATAGCTACTTGCTATATAACAGAAGAGTTTATAGGTTGTTTTCACATAACTACAAGAAACAGGCAGCAGACAGTGGCACATCCTCAACATTCAAAAACCATACCTGGCAAGAACCAAATACTTAATTATGATATCTTAAGCTTCAAAAAGCCAACAGGGGCTACGATTCAAAATTCCTTAAATTGAGACTGGTTCTTTGTTCCCATTTTCCAACAACAGAGTTCAGCTTGTTCAAGTTAATAGTTTAAGTAGAACAAAAACTATTAACAGTAAAAGGATCCTAAAAGTACTTTAGTGAAATTACATTATTAAATTTCACCAGAAACCTATGAAGAATGGAAATGGCTTGGGAATTATTAATTAATATAGTTTTATTTTAAAGAGAATGTGATTTGGTAGTATACTGTGTCATCAAATATCAAGATTTAGTTGGCTACAAATTGATCTCGAGTGGCTGAGTATTTCTTCCAAGGGAAAAAATATTTATTCCACAAAGGCCTAAACTTGCAGGAAGTATTTTTGCAATGTTAACTAGGACAGCAGTTCTCAACCTCGGTAGACTCAAAGCACCTTTTGGAAAACGCCAGCTCTTAGTTTTCACTTACTTTTTTTTTTGACTACAGAAAAACAATGGAGCAATTTTTTTTCTTTTGCAAAGAATTCAGAAAGACCACAACAGGTCCAAATATTTTTGACACTATGGATTCCTGTTTGAAAATTCATCTTGTGAATCATGTTTCAGCCTAATACCTAACCATGCTATCACTGCGCGGCACTCTGTGGTACCCCTGAAAGGATCTCAAGGCACCCCAAAGTGCTGCAACACCCTGGCTGAGAATCACTGCACTAGGAAATATGAAAACAGAGTTATAGTACAAATGCTGTACCAGACTGGGCAATCTGCTTAACTGTGGGGGACTTCAGTTTCTTCATTTGCAAAATGCAGACAATGTTCTTTTTCAGAAAGACCTTTAAGCACTGAAGGCAAGTCTATATAAATATTGTGAATATCATAATAAAATGCTTTACTAAAACCTTTACAAACACATAGATAGAAGAGGTATGTTGGCTTTGGATCAAGCCTCATAGATATAAGAAAGAATGTTGCAGAAAGATGGTCATAGGATAACTGCATCCCTTGCATGATGAAACAGGAGACCAAGCCTTTTCTTAAGCATATTCCTCTCTTTCATTTTGAGCATTTATCTGACTGAGGCCCCTGTAACTAAAAAGTTCTAACTTATGCTGCTCTTGTGTTACAATGGCACAATCTATGAAACAAATCAAATTGCTGCCTAGCTTGGTTTCAAAGCTAGGGTTTGGAAAAGCTCTCCTCACAGGATTTAAATGCTTCCTGTACCACCCACTTCAGTCCTGCCAGTTGAAAAATAACTGTAAAATGATGGCAAAGGAATTACAATAAAATTTTATAAATAAACCCTATAGGCACAATAGGAATTTAAACATTTAAACGAAAAAAGACTTAAAGAGAGGGAAGAACTTGTAAATGTCTTACCATGAGTAAAAAAATATGATCGTGTTCCATCTTGTCTAACATAAAAGTTGTCTCCAAGCTTGCTGCCAGATTTAAACCTGAGCATTGCATGATCATAAAGCCCATAGTCTCTAAACAAAATGCATTTGCCTGGTTTTAATACCTGTTAGATAAAATATGCACATATCATTAAAGTATGTGGACTTAGCAAAAAAAAATATTCACATACAAAAACATGCATTTATCATTCCATGGCATCTTAAAACATTATTCAAGTTAAATAAAGAAATCATGTCATTAATTTGATTTTACTGAAAACAAAGCTGAGCAAGACATTCTGCCTCCACACCACTTCCCTGTGAAAACAGAAAACTACAACAATGACTGCTGGAAATGGTATGATTTTTCAGTAACCATTTTCCAAAAAGAATCCAAACTACCCGTAAAACTAACTATTGATTTTATGTTACTAAATATAATAAATAATCATGTTGCTTTCAAGTAGTTCGTGTATGTAACTTTCACAGATCCACAAATGATAGTTGCATCCTTTAGAACAGAAGAGGAAGGGCAACCTTTTTGGCAAGAATGCCACAAATTAGCTTTGCACCCTCCCCATGTGCTTCTCCAGTCCTCTGCCTGCTCTACTCCCTACTCTGTGCTCCCAGCCCAATCTCTTCTGTTCTCTGCTTCCTTCCCTCTGCCCCATGCCTCATCTCCCCTCCCTGATCTACCATATGCCATACACAGAGGATGCTCATGCCATGTGTGGCACTCATGTAGCAGGTTGGCCACTCTTGCTTGAGAAGAGATTTGTGGCTTGTACATTTCTGCAGAAATTTACAAATGGGTTAATGGAGTCAACCGCCTTCACAAGCAAAACAGTGATTGGGCTTTCAGCGTTGTTCAAACGTAAGAACTATTCCCTTTATAGAAAGCAACCTTAGAAGTATGCCAAAAGCTAAGGCTCCTTATTCAAACTGTAACTGATATGCTATACAGAATATCCTGTAATATATAAGGATAATGAATTCTATAAAATACATCATACTATTTTTTTCTGGAAAACGTTGAAAACAATAAAAAAAATGTTATCAGCACAAAATTTGAGTCTTTCTTCCCAACTGGCTGATATTTTTGGATTACAGTACTATCTACAGTGCACTAACTGCTTTGCATTTATCAGCTCTTTGTTACAGGGACAGTCCTGCAGGATACTGAGCACTTTTAACTAGAGTCAAAAGAATTTATCACTTTGTTGAATGATGTTCTATTGCTCCTCATTTGTTTCTCATATAAAATCTAAGGATATGATCCATCCAAAGGCTTACGTACATACTTAACACTGTAGGGTGTGAGCAATCCCATTGTTTTGCATTACATTTCAGTGGGACTACTCAGTCTACAGCATTAAGTCCATATATGTTTGTAGGATCAGACCCTCAGTCATTACCAACACACACACAGAGCCAATCTCTCAGATTTACTAAGTGAAAAATTTAGTGCAAAATTATTTTAGTCCCTGCAGGAAGCAAATATAACTACTGTAATTACATTCAGAGTGTGTTACATAAAAGATTCCATTATGTCACAGGACCTTTTCAGAATAGAACGGCTCTTTCAAACAAGAAAGAAAAATGTTAAATCATACTTAATTTACCTTGTAAATATTTTGCAAGACCAGATGCATCTTGTCAGGGTGAATGGCAGAAAGCACAAATATTAACGTGACAACATCCACAGAATTGGCTGGTATATTTTCTAGAAGGTCATCTTTGGTAAGATCACACTGGAAAACTTTACACCTCTCAATATTATATGAAGGGTTTTTCTAGGAAGTGAAAATATTTTGCCGTAACCATAATTGAAAAGAGCAGCATTTATTATAAAAATAGAAAAAAAATAATTTTGATGTTTTCCTTTTAATCAGGAGAATAACAAAAGGAATATGACTGCAAAAGTAAATTAAAACTTTCTGGTACGAAAATTTTCTGGTTGAGATGAGGTACACACAGATCTTTTGCCTAAAACTGGCAATACAATCCATTCTCAATGATTTGGGGAGTAAAAGAAATAGGAAAGAAATTGGCCTGTTGTCCGTCTCTTATGAGTCTTACAGGTACCTCTAACCTACCAACCTCACTCTAAATTAAAATGGAATTCAGAGTATTTGGAACAATTTTGCAAACTATAGTCCTGTAGGTCAGATGGCATACAACCAAATTCAATTTTTAATTTCTTTTACCGACTGGTTCTTTGAAGACATATATTTACATCTATAGGTTGATTTTATAATTATATACTTCTGCATTTGGAATTTATAGAAAATCAAGAGAATCTTAAAGGCCCAATGTCTCTTTAAATCTTTATGAAAAATATTATAATGTCTATAATTAATATAATAATTAATAATGAATAAATATAAATAGTACTGCTCTTTCTAGTTGATCTACAAATTTCTTTGAAAATAACCTCTGTGTTACTGCTTTCACAATCACCTTCATCCACTACCTCTCACAAAAAAAATTAAAGTATAATTTATGAACATATATCCTAAAACAAATTTTGCTTGTACTTTGAAATGTATGGTTTGCATTGAAACAGTACTAGTCCCAACGTAACTTTTAAGGACAATCTAAGCAGAACAGCTACTCACACTTATTACTACAGAAACATAGCTTATTACTAGATAAGTCAGGTTCTATGTAATGATTCAATTTCTTATATACAGTGTTAAGCTCCAGTGTGCCCATTTCATACTTCCATACCTTACAATTTACCATCTTTATAGAAGAAAAGGAACCAAGCAATACAATTCTATCATTTCTGTAATGTGGAGTTTTACAGAGCCCAACTTTCTGAAGCAGCACTAAAAAAATAGACATAGCACACCAACCTTCACATATTCAACAGCTCTTGGAGAGAAGTCACAAGCATAAGCGAAGATATTGAAGTCCTCTTTTAAAAGTGGAAACAAGCAGTTCCCAACCCCACAGCCTGCTTCAAGAATAGTGAGTTTCTGATTTTCAAACTAGAGGTGAAAAAGAAGTCAATACATACCGTATCGCTTTTGTTTCATCCTCAAAATGTAAAGATACTGATTGTCACATTTTATAGTTACTATCAGTTTCACTTATCATCCGGTCAAAATCTGAAAAATCCTTTCACTCGCAATTTGACATAGGAAATACAGGCTTTATTTTGTGCTATCTTATGTGTCTCTACAGAGCCATTAATATGCCATTACTCATCTATCCATTTTGGTAATGAGCAAGCTACTGTATCTACTTTACCTCATCTCTGATTTAATAAGGTGAACAAAGGATACACCTCAATGCTTTTTTTTACATGCATATTTTAATATACCAACAGCTCTAGCTAGATGACTTCATATTAAGGTGAATTAACAACTTTTCAAATTGTGTTTAAAAATCTTAGATCTGAGCTATGTAAACTCTAATATAAGACATAGGAGAAAATATTCCAGTCTGGTTCTGAATGTATAAGACAGGTCAATTATAAATACAGACTTCATAAAGTGATTTAACTTTTTTAAATTTCTGAAGCCTTCGAGTAGGCAACAGTCATAGAGGTACTGAAAGTGCAACTGAATGCATGATGCAGCATGAAAGACTTGAAGTATAACAGTAGAAGCCACTGTCACAGCTTATCTGATCTGTAAGGGGGACTTGAAATCATTTGAAGATGACTGGAAGGCAAGGATTTTTTTAGGGCAGTATCTTTTATTGGACCAACTGCATAGTTAGGATAGAGTTGGATAAAACTTTGAATGCAAGGCATTTTTCATTAGATGTCTTGCACTGGAAAACTTATCCAACTCCATCCCAACTATGCAGCCGATCCAATAAAAGATATCGCCCGAAAATATATCTTTGCCACCCAGTTCCTGGACCATCATAGCCACAACATCACTCTAGCACTACCATAACACTTGAAAATAATTAGCAACATCTGTTCCTTTATTTGTAGAACTAGTGCACATAGCTCACCTCTCGGCATGCTTTTAATTCTTCAAACTCTCTGGTTGTCCAGTGTCTGTCTTTGAAGAAGTTGGTGCTATTCCTTTTGTAAAACAGATCCCAGTTCTTCTGGGCCTCTTTCTCCAGTTTTGATTGTTTGAAGTCAGACACTAAAGTTTGATCTCTTGCAAGTTTCTCGGCTTCTTCAGCGCTAAGAGTCCTTATGC
Organism: Alligator sinensis; assembly: GCF_000455745.1. Taxonomy (NCBI): domain Eukaryota; kingdom Metazoa; phylum Chordata; order Crocodylia; family Alligatoridae; genus Alligator; species Alligator sinensis. The sequence continues at coordinate 326,394 of NW_005843118.1, read as the reverse complement.
TGTGCGCTTTTTTTTGGAAAGTGTTGCCTTCACAAGTTGGGACTATTACATTTGGGTGATTGGCAGACACGTCTTCCTGGGACATTCTGAATTCATCCATATGAATGTGAACACAGCAGATTTAAAGTGGTTTTCTTCTTCAGCTGCATATTTCCATTTCTATTTCAGATAAGGCAGCCTAGGCCCTACAACTGACAGAAGGAATGAAAAAGAAATTGTTATTGTCTTCACATCTTGGGGGTGGGGGGGGTGTTGTTCTGCTCTAAATGCCAAGCTAAGAGAGTATCAAGCCCGCAATGCTGACGCTTCCACAAAAGTTCGGAAATATCCAACATGAAAAAACCAAACCGCATTCCAATCTTTTCTGCACCTCACTTAGAAGCCATTAAAAAGCAGAGAGGCCATAACCCCAACTTTATTTTCCTTTATGCTTTTGGTCAAAATATGTCAAATGGGGCTCCCTTTCTTGTTAGCACCAATTAGCCTCACACAAGGAAATTCAGCACAGGAAACAGGGGGAGGCTTTAAGAGTTCAACTGAAAGTTTAGCCGCATTCACATCAACCTTTTCATCCCTGGTTTCCTCTGCTCAGAGCTCCACACGTGGTAGCAATGATGGAAGCACTAGTGCTTAATGAAAACGGTCTCAAATTTGCTCACAACTTCATTTTCCTAAGAAAATGAAGCAGTGTGTATGCTGAGATCACAAGTAAGAGGATGCTTGTAAAAATGGTACTATCCTCCACATCGAGGTCACAATCTCAGTTTATGGCCTATATAACAAAACAGCTGAAACACCAGCAGGCAGTCCACACTAGCGCTCCTTCTGTGACCCCTACCTGCGAGGCTGCACCAGCGATAGCGACCCATGTCGGAAGAAGACGGTGACCTGTTTGGGAAGAAAAGGCTGTGGAGAACATGAGACTAATCTTGGGGGTGGGAATCCCACTTCCACAATCAGGGAAGGAGCAGAGCTCCCAATGCCCGGTGCTTTGCTGGCCCAGCCTGGCTTGACCCTGGCCCGTCACCCCTGGCTCCACGAGTTACCCTTCACATAGCAGACCCGAGGTCCTCGTGTTATGCGACGGCCTTAGGAGTGATCCAGCGCCCCTCGGCCTTCGCCAGCCTACAACAGGCACCCGCCTCGGCAGCCACAATTCCTCCCGCCACGCGACAAGGGGCGTCTTCGCCTCCCCCAGACCCTCCAGTCAGTCACGGGGGCAGGCAAAGGAGAGGGACCCCGGCAGGCGCAGGCGGCTGAGAAACGGGGGGCGTCGCGGTCCCTGGCTGTAGGAGCGAGTTGGGCAGGCGGGGCCCAGCCCCGGGTGCTCGAGGCTGCCGGCCCGGACCGCTTTCCCCGCTGCACTCGCCGCCCGGAAGGAAGGAGGGGACGGGGCGGGAAGGGAGCGGCCAAGCGAGGCGAGGCGGGGCCGGGGGATCGGGGCATGAACGGGGCGGCCAACCCGCTGGTGGACCGGGCGGGGGACCGGGTGGCG
>NW_005843118.1:279946-324791 GCF_000455745.1 Alligator sinensis | reverse complement strand
GCGCGGGGCGGGCGGGGGCCCGGGGACCTGCCTCAGCTGCAGGGCCCGGCTGCTGGGGCATCGGCGGAGGGGCTGAGGGCCGGGTGCTGTTGCTGGGGTTGGCCTGGGGCAGGGTTGAGCCTGGGGTAGGGAGGAGCAGGGGGTTGGACGAGTCCAGCGGTTCTCCGCTTTGTTTTTGTACCAGGACCCCTTTGTAAACCTCGGTGCCCAGTCCCGACCCGGTGCCCTTCACTCCCGTGTGGGGCAGGGGGTGGATGCATGGAGGTATGGGGCAAGCAGCCCTTTGCAGCGTCTGAGGGAAAAAGCCATGGTTTCCCACATGTTAAAGCAGTGGTTTCATATATCCTTGCGACTGACTTTTGGGTTGTGACCCATGGGTTGAGAAGCGCTGGACTAGATGACCTCTGGAGACCCTTTCCAGTCCAGCTTGTCCAGGGTGCTGTCATCGTCCTGCCCTTAAAACCTGCTGGAGGCACAGGTGGGAAGCGGGGTGTGACTAGGAGAGGCTCTTCAACCTCAGCAAATCATTAAGGGTTTTTGTGAGAAGTAGAAGGAAAAATGCTGAACGTGTTCTGGGCAAGTTGAATTGAATGGAAGTGTGTGAACCAGTAATTCAGATTTCCTTTCGGAGTGAAGAAATTAGAGGCTTCTGAAATGATCAGTATAAAGAAACGGGGAAATCAAGAAAACTAAGATAGGGATCACTGGAAAATTAGGACTAGGTGAGACGAGTACTTGTATGAGATGGTTTGGAAAAGCAGAATCCTGCCTAGCAGGACTAGATGACCTCTGGAGGTCCAGCCCAACCCAACTTTGGTGTGATTCTAGGACAGAGCATGTGTGTTTGGGTTCTCACCACTACTTAATATTATCGGTTATCAGAAAGAAAACACAGAAGTTGTTACTGATCAGATTTGCAGATAAAACGGGAATAGATCAGTAGGTCACTAAACTGCTTCTTCCTTTGTATCTCTCTAGTGTATTTTAACCAGTTAATTTCATGTCCTTACAGCAGCAGGACATTGACAGTGCCCTTGTCCCCCTGCTTTACCTGTGGGAATTTAAGGAGTTTGTGTTTTGGGGCATTCTGCCGAGTAGTTGCATGAGAGGGCTGTTCATGCATTTTTACAAATAGGTTAGATAAACACTTGTATAGGATGGTTTAGGTAGAGATCACCCTGCCGTGAACAGGGAGCTGGACTTCCAGGCCTATTTTTCTATGATTGTATGTATACCTTCCCCGAACACCTCATCTGGGTGCTTCTAGGAAAAGCAGGGGAGTTTCTAGCCCTTCCATCTGTGGAAAGCTGGATGGAAAATAGAAAATGCTCTGAAGTTCAGTGGGAAAAGGCCATGATTTTATCTAAGGGGGCGTAAAGCTAGTGTGTTCATAGGTAAACTAACAAGACACACAAAGACCAATAAACTCTCCAAGCAAAAAGTGCTTGTGGGCCATATATTTGCTCTACCAGGCACCGCTAGGAAAGAAGCCTGGTAGTGAAATCTTTTGTCAGTCACCCTTGCTCCTACCATTTCCCCCCATAAGAGCAGAGAGCTTGACAGGATCCAAAGTCAGAGATCTCCAATAAAGGGTCAGAAATGCACCTCTCACTCAAAGAGAAGTTTCATTAGACTGCCCGTGCTGAACGGCTGGCTTCTTTCTTTTGGCACACAGACCAGATGGGGGGGCGGGTGTTGATTTTCTGTGGCTACTCTTGTGTTCCACACAGTAAATCTGTAAAGCTACATTAGGGGAAAACAGCCACTAGTTTTAGACTACAAGGTTCCTTGGATAAACCTGAGGACATGGTTTGGTCTTTGGATGAAAAGAGTAGGAACACAAGTTAAATCTAGTTGCCATTTCATTCTCTTGTTGTTTGGGAGTGCTGAAAGGGTATGGAACAATTAAGCTTTTTGTCATTAAAGTCAACAGCTTTTATTCAAAGTGAGTATCTCTTCAGAAGAAGTTTGTTTGTTTTAGGTTTTTTTGCAAGCCTACCTTTTGTGTAGAGTTGCATTTTACATACCTCCATGGAATTGATGTTTTAACAGCAAATACAATAATTAGAGATGTCTTGGCTGTGCAATTTTGTATGCTGAGACCAGAAGTAAAAAATGCTTGTAAAAATGGTAGTATCCTCCACATCTAGGTCATGATCTAATTGTACTATAGGAGCTTAAACCATTTTTCAAAACGTTGAACATTGTGGTCATCTGTTTATGTCTTTATCTTCATATCTCAGTAGTGTGGTTGAATAACTAACTGAAAATCTCTTTTGAAATTATGTTTATTTGAATTAAATGTTTTGTATTAGCAAAAGTTCCTAGGGTCTTAGCTTACACTAGTTCAGAACAGCAAAGTATGCTCTGTTCAGTCAAACTAAAACCCTTGTGAGCTAAGGCCACTTTTAGGCAACTGGGGACTCTAACACGTCATGACACAAGGCCTGTATTGCCATTGGCCCCACTTCGGTATCTTGCTTGTCCCCCACCCCCAACCTGGACTTGCCTTTCTGCTCTCCCCACAAGTGTCCATCCTCCTGCCTGAGGAGGGGAAGGGGAACACAGAAGGACCCTAGGCAATACTAACCTGAGCAATCACAGAGTATCTTCATAATAACCCAAACTGACTGAAGTTGTCTTTTTGTCACACTCGAGAGTCCTCTGGGGTTTTGTTGACAGGGCCCCTATACTTACTGTGTTTTGGAGTTAACACCCTACTAAAATATGTAGAGCAGTTCTGTGCTTGATTCAGGCCACCTGCAAACTCAGATGTCACTGTGCCTATTTAAGCTTTTCATATTTACCTTTTTGTATGTACCTATTTAAGCAACCACAGGGTCTATAAGGTTGTGTCATCTTAAGTATATGTGCATGCTCCCAAACCAGGGGCTAGTTATCCTGGGCATAGTACTGAACAAACGCAGCTATTGTTTCTCATTCTGGAGCTATCTTGGGTATCTCTGTCTAGCACCTTGCAAACATACCCACAGGATGATATTCACAAAGGAATTTAGGTACCTATATTCTCTGCACTATTAACAGGGAGAGTTAAGCATCCAGGATTATGATTCACAACAACTAGCAGAGTGAGCAGGGTGAGGATGATTGCACTCATCATTAGGAAACACTGAAGAGGGGAGTGTAGCCAAAATTCTGCCTGGACCTACACTGTAATTAGAGGCCTATGCAATACTGGGATTCACAGGCTAAGACTTCTGCTTAGACTTATTGTCTACCATCTCTTTGGGTACAGGTGCCTGGCTCACTTTTTTTTTTTTTAAGGCACGGTCAGAGGAAAGGTAATGTTTTTGGTACCTGTAGCAACCTTTTATGTAATAGCCCACTGGCTGGCACTCACCCAGGAAGTGGGTGGTCTGGCTTTTAAGCCTGGCTCTGGAGGAAAGCCTCTCTCCACATCTCTCGATTCTCAGGAGAATGCCCTAACCAGAAAGCTCTAAGAAGAGTGCTCTAACCAAAGGCTATGGTGGGCTGGGGGCACTCTCTGTTGTTGTGCCTGTGTTAATCCTTCCCTGTTTCTAATAGCTGTCTTAGCCCACCTTTTTACTTTCCTTGTAATAAAGATAAATTAGGGGATATTTTTTTCCAGAGAGAAAGAAATCATGAAGACCCCAGAAATAGTTTAGAAATAGAATGTCTTTGTTACCAGTTATTTTTATTTTCTTTTTTTCTTTAGATGATTTTAAGCCAGCATCCATAGACACATCTTGTGAGGGGGAGCTCCAAGTTGGTAAAGGAGATGAAGTAACAATAACATTGCCACATATTCCAGTAAGTTTATTGTATGTTACAGGGGTGTAGGTTTTAGCCGTGACTCTTGTATGCTACAGTGCAGTTTTACTTTTCAACTTCGTAGCAAATTCACTGTGGTTTTATTTTCTTGCTGACTGCTATTCAGGTTTATTTTGCTTTAGATGTATTTAATGTGTTGTTGCTTTTACCTTTGATCACAAAACTAAAGCAAAACATTTCAATGTTTGACTATATCAGCATATCATTGTAAAATGCAGTCTATAAAAGTCCAGTCTTCTTTGCGTATAGTTAGTCTTTCTTGGGGTTCTTTGGAAAAAGCTTTTAATTCTAGCTGGAGTTCCAATCCACTTTTTATTAGAGGTGCACCGATAGATCGGTCCATATCATATCGGCACCAGTAAAAGGAAAATTGACATTATCAGCACTCTGCTTTTTTTGGCTGATGTGGCTGATAACACCACATAAATGCTGCGTGCATGCACGCAGCTGCAGTACAGCATGCAGACAGCCAGCCTGGCAGCTTGGAGAGCAGTGTCCGGCTGAAAAGTCTGTTGGGGTGGGGAGAGGGAAGGAGCATGGTGGGGGTGCAGATTGAGGCCCCTGCAGTGAGGGAGGGAGTGGGGCTGGGGTAGGGACAGGAGCTACCCAGCTGGGGTAGGGCATGGGACAGAGCCACAGGGCGGGGTGGGGGCGGATTCCACTGTAGCACATGCCTCTGGGGGAGGCATGGGGGGCATGTGCCCCCTGTATGTGCACATGGGGTGAGGGTGGGCTTCTGCTGCAGGCTGGGGCTGGAGGCTGTGCTGGGCTCTTCCCGGTGCAGGGGCTGGGTCGGGGCTGTGCTTGATGTGATGGCAGCACTGGGAGGAGGAGCTATGGTGAATTTTGGGGTGGCTGTAGCCTTCCTGTACCCCCCCCCCAACCCCAGCGCTGCCACTGTCCAGCCCAAGCGCAGCCTCCAGCCCCAGCCCACAGCAGCAGCCCACCCTCGCCCTGTTCACAAATCTGGGACCCACCCCTTCCCTCTCCCTACCCCTTCACCCACAACAGACTTACCAGCCAGACACTGCTCTCCAAGCTGCCAGGCTGCATATCAGCAGTTGGATCAGAATTGGCCAGTAAGGCTGGTTAATCTTCGGCTGTTGGTATCGGCCCAGAAAATCTTTATCGGTGCACCCCTACTTTTTATTATACTTAGTTCTCTAACTAGGATAAGAAGTTGTTTAGGGAGTCTTTGTTTTATTTTGATGTTCTGATTCCCTTTTAAGTTGTTTTGGTCTTCTTTTCACTTTCCTGTTCTTAAGTTGTTCTGTTTTCTTATTGTAAGCCACCCTGAGCCTTTGTTGGGAAGAGTGGCATATACATTGAATAAATAAATACATAAATAGTTTAAGTATGGATCAAGAAACAACTTTCAGAAGGCTAAAGGTAGACCTTTTAATATGGCTTTTTGTTACTGAAGGTTATGCAAACAACATGTACTGTGTACCCCATCCTCCCCATCCTGTACCTCAACTTTGTAGGAGGTTGGAAGGTGCTTCTGGTCAGATGCAATGAATTTAAATCGCAGTTCCTTCACAAGTTATACAATAAAGATCTGTTGTGCCAAGATGATAGTCAAGTGACAATAAAGAATATGGCCAAACCTTTGTAAATGCTTATGTTTTGTAATAAAGAGCTTGGGTTTTCCACAGTGAAACAAATCCTGCGCCCGTGTTGTAGAATTGGATTTGTGTGTTGGCTCAGGCTAATATTATCAGTCTAACATACTTGAATTAATATACAACATAGATAGGTTTAAAATGGATGGGCAACATTCCTTTCCTTTTCCTTTGATCAACAATCATATTGTTCCCTTATTTTATATTCGTGAATAAAAATTGGTTGTCCTGCACCCTTCCAGATGCCTGTTCTGATTAAAAATTATTTTAATTTTACTCTGGTAAGAACAGAAAATGTCATTTTGATTTGATTCATCCTCTGATTTAAAAAAAAATTCCCCAATTTTTGGATGAAAAAAAGTAACCCAAAACCCACATTTTTCCATGATTAAAATGAAATGCCACCATAGGTAGATAGATATTAATGGAAATGCAAAACTGTATAACTCTTGGTTCAGAGATGATACCTTTTATTGAACCAACTAAGAAATCCCAACAAAAATGATCTTTTTTGCAAGCTCTTGGGTGCACACCCTTTCTCAGGCTCAGAGAAAATTAAAGGTGGTAAAAAGTCCCCATGGGTAGAAAATAAACTTCCATTTTGCACAGAGGAAGCTGAAGGTGGAAGTCTGTTCCTCTGGGTCCATGAAAGTGTCTTTTGTGAGTTGCTTTTTAATGCGTAGATAAGGCAGGATTCCTTTCCTGGTAGTGTCAGATGGCAAGCAGGAAGGTGTAGAAATCTTTCTTGTTCAGCAATGAAGTTTAAATCCAAAATTGGCTAAAATTTGGCATCTTCCATGTTTCAGAGATGTATTTGGTAGCCGTGTTGGTCTAACACGGCTACCAAATGCATCTCTATATATTAATGGCATTTCATTTTAATTATGAGAAAATGTGGATTTTGGGCTACATTTTTTAATCCAAAAATTGGGAAATATTTTTATCAGAGGAAACTAGGATCCCTGCTGATAAAGAATGTGTTGATACCAAGACTTGCCACACACACATGCTGATAAAACAACCAAGGGGGTTTTCTGATCTCCTGAATCCTGTTCTTCCATTGTAACAAACAGTTTTTTACCAAATCCCTGGCAATTGGATGGGTTACCAGTTCTAGTCTCTCATTTGCATTTGCCCTATCCCTGAGCTGTATCGCTTTGGTAGCTCAAAGTTGTATTTTAAGGGCTATGATTCCCTTTAAAAGCAGAGAAGCCCAAAGAGACTGTCTTTTTGCATACTGTTCTTGATTAAGAGGCTTCCCAAGAATATTGATTGGCAAAGGTGCTCTCAGGACTCTGAAGCACAGCCTCCTGCTTGTTCAATTGTAAATAAACCTCATTATTCTTTCTCCCTTGCTTTACAGTTATTGCATGTATAAAATCTGACTGGGTTTCATAGTGGAAGATGTACATTTACATACCCCTCAGACAAACTGTGTTAGGTTTTTGATTAACCCTTTCACTCTTAGCCATGCGTCTCAGTGCAGTATAAAATCCCAGCATTAAAGGGACTTCAAAGATCATCTAGTTTCATTCCCTGCACAGGTGCAGAATTTACAGTTCCTAAACTATCCCAGGCAGAGGCCTGTTGCAGCCTCTTATTGCAAACCTCTAGGGAAGGAGATTCCACAACTTTCGTTCTAGGCAGCTTGTCCCATTGTCCTGCTGTTCTTACAGTTAGGAGGTTTTTCCTGAGACTTAATCTAAATCTGCTTTTCTGCAGTTTAAACCCATTTCCTTTTGCCCTTCCTTCTGTGGCAGGGTACAATAATTTGTATCCCTCTTTACTGAAGCCATTCAAATATTTGAAGACTAATATGTTCTCCCCTACCCTCCACACTTTCCTTTTCTCCAAACTGAGCATACTTAGTTCCTTCAATATTTCCTCATACAGCCTTCATTCCCAACCCCTTTAACATCCTTGTTGCTTATCTCTGGTTCTTCTCTGGCTTTTCTGCATCCTTCTTAAACTGTGGTGCTTGGAACTGGACATATTACTCCAGCTGAAGCCTAACCAGCACTGAGAGTTGTGCTATCATCTCTTGGGTCTTGCATACTGTGTCTAATGCCACTCAAAACTGCATTTTCTCCACCATAAGCCCCAGATCCTTCTTGGCAATCCCATTTTGCATTTATATTTTTTTCTTCCCTTTGGGTAGAACCTTATGGTAGTCTTTGTTGAACTTCACTGATATCCAAAGATGACTGCTTCAATTACTGAGGATCTCTTTAAGTTTTAATCCTATCCTCTGAAGTATTTGTCATCTGCAGATTTGATCAATATATTATCTATCCTTCCATCCAAGTCATTAATAAAAATGTTAAAGTACCATTGGCTCCAGAAGAGCCTGTCAACCCCTAAAACCTCTGCTAACCTGAAATTGATCCATTGATATTTACTCTTTGCTTTTGATTATTACACAAGTGATATATAATGGTAACAGTATCATTGTAATTCTGTCTTGCCCACATTTCTCTGGCTTCCCTATGAGAGTGGCACGTTGGACTCTGTTAAAAGCCTATTTAACTCCAGGTATATTATGTCCACTTTATTCTGCTTATGGACCAAACCTGCTTTCCTGTCAGTGAAGGAGATCAAGTTGGTTTGGCATGATTTGTTCTTAATAAATCCATGTTGGCAACTAGCAATCACACCATCATCTAGATGTTTACAAACTGAGTGTTTTATAATTTGCTCTAATAACTTCCCAGGTATCAAAGTCAAGCTGCCTGTTCTGTAATTTCCAGAGCCCTCCTTTTTAAATATGGGTACCTTCTCCAGTCCTCTGGGACTTCACTTGTCCTTCATTAATTTCAAATGTTATTGTTGCCAGTTCTTTGAGGTTTCTTCAGCTAGTTCCTTCCATATCTCAGGGTGATTTCCATCAGGTCACTCTAACTTTAATTTTTACTATTATGAATGATTTTTTTTTTGATTGCATTCCTTTACTTATCAGGAACTACATTTTTTTCCCCACTCTTTGTTTACATAAACTTTGCTAGTTGTCTGACTGAAGTTCTGATTTGTGAAGACTGGAGTAAAGCAGGCATTTAGCTTTGCCTTCTTTGTGTCTACTGCTAATAGTTCACCTTCTCTGAGCAGCAGAGCCACAGTTTCCCTGATCTTTTTTTTCTGACCTGCTTGTAGAACCCTCTTGCTGTCACCCTTAACATCTCTTGTCATTTATTTGCCATTTAGCTACTTCTCTTTAGCTTTCCTTATTCTTGTCCCTAAATATTTTTGTTGTTCCTTTGTAAACTTTTTAGTGACATGCCTGCCCTTCTGTTTCCTGCATGTATCGTTTCATTTTTCAGATGCTTAAAAATCTCCTTGATGCAGATGTGACTCAATCCTGCTTATTGGATCTTCATTTAAATATAATATCTGATATTTGCATTCTCTCTCTCTCTCACATTTCCTCAGATGGCTGTTCTACTGCATGCATAATTGGAACTGTATTTTGCATGCAAACCTAAGGTTTTCTGAGCTCATAAAAATATTAGGGAGGTTTCTAAAAGTTGTCAGTGTGAACTATGAAAATTCAGTAGCCATATTTGAAAGGAGAATTATAAATAATAGTTGCCAAAGAATGGACACGTTTGTCACTACAAAGCTACTTAAAAGGATTACAGGTATGATACTGCTGTGGTAGTGAAGAAAAGTCTGATCTAATCCATACAAATGTATTCATCCCCTTTAAAATGAACAAATGTTTTGAATAAAAATTAAATAATTTCTTGGTCCTAAGTCAGAGAAATGCTTGTATTCTTTAGAGTTACCTTTCATATGCTTTTATATGCTGTGGGCATAGTCAAATGAATGTGTACTTCTTAAATACTAGGGCTCAACTCCTCCAATGACCGTTTTCAAAGGAAATAAAAGGCCATACCAGAAGGACTGTGTACTTATTATCAATCATGACACTGGAGAATATGTGCTTGAAAAACTTAGTAGCAGCATTCAAGTCAAGAAAACAAGGTAAAACTGGAGACACACATGGATTCATATAAATAATTTTTGCCAGAGCTAATGTTAATGGTGTTCTTTTGGGAGATGGCTTTGATTTCTTGTGGATTTTTGTATAATGTTTAATCATATGGACCTAGTGTGACCAATCATGCCTTAACAAGTAAATCTCTATTGTATATGTATATCTGGGTGTAAGTGGTGGAATGCCCATTACTGAAGAGAGATCATTATAATTAATTATTGGCCGGTAATAGCTGATATTTTCAAAGTTTTTAAGCTGGCCAAAAGGTTGGGTGACTTTCAGGAATCTCTAGTAAAGCTGGAAGTGCCAACCCAGCAAATGGCCAGTTAGATTTGTCAGTAACAGATCTAAAGACTTTCTGCAGAAGTCATAAGCCTCTAGTTACTTATGCTAATTAAACTGGAAGAAACACACGTCTGCATAGAGTAGATAAATATACAAAACAGAGCAAAAGGCCAAAACTTAAAGGTGCAAGGCTTGAAAAATAATGGATGTATAATTATTTGTTGTAGGTTCTTGCCTAAAAGAATTGCTGAGGTCAGAACTTCTGCCAGATCTGAAATTCATACCTCAGTGCACAGATTACACTCCACAAAATATACAGATGAAATATATTTCAAAGTAGTCATGCTGATAGCTAGGCACCTGAAGTCTGTGAATTGAGTTCTTTAGGCACCGTTGAGCACAGTTCAGTTGAGTTTTAAGGAGTGTGCGGTTATTTAAATATCTCATGCATAAGTAATTTTTAAGTAGCTTAAAATGTGAAATGTTAAAAATGCATCACTGCAGTCATTGAACCATTGACTGAGGGCCTCCCAAAACTTTTTAGAGATGCAAATTGGGGCCAGGATGGTTGTTGGCTGGGAGACCCCCTAAAAACAGCTTGGCACTCATGATTCAGTAGGTCCCACTTCTCTCTGAGTCAGTGTATCAGCATGGTACTTCAGGACCCTGTACTTTGGGGGTCATTCATGTCTTTTTTTTTTTTAATGAGATGTAAGTGGTCATGATCACAGTTTTACATCTTTAAAGATCGCTTGGCATTCTTTACAATGGAGGAGTATTAGACCCGGCTCCCTCACCAGATTCAAAGCTGCATATCAACGACAGAAAAATTGGTCTTTATGTATTTAATTTCTGTGGGTCTGTCAGCATTGCAGGCCCCAGTGTAGTGTAGAGATATTATTGAGAGAGCTGTTAGTTTGCTTCTGGTACCTGAGGTTGTTCACAAACTGGCAGAGTAAATTAGCAGCCATGGATACTGCTTCCCAGTATCCAGCTCGGTTATCTGTATGCTACACTGCAGCTTTAGATGTACGCTGACTGGCAACCTTTTCAAGCTGCGGGCTGGAATGACCCACTCTGGGTCAGAGGCAGGCAGGATGGCGAGTGCTAGGCCAATGCCACTGCTAGCACTCATCCCCTGCAGTGGTACAGGGAGTGAACCCACCATCAAAGTCCCACATTTGTGGGCTGGATCCAAAGTTTTCACAGGCTGTAGGTTGGTGACCCTCGCCCTAACCAACTTAAGATGATTCAGGATGAAAGATGTTATCTATATCTAATTTGTTTTTAAAAGGATAAATATTCACTGGCAAACTAAAATCTTTTGTGTACAGAATATGTTATTGCTAAATCTCACATAGACTTAAAATACATTTAATAAGGATGCAACCCTGCAGTCTTTTCACATGCAGATTTCCTGTTAAACAGCAGTAATGTCATGTACTAAAAGAGAACAGTTTTTGGCACTGTAGCACTTACAATATGTAATTTGCAGTGAAGCTCCACAAGATGCAAAGTAAATAGGCATTCACACTGAAATCATTAAATAGATTTGGAACATGAATCTGACTAGGAAAAATTAATACAGTTCTATGGCACCACCAATATTCCAATATTATGCATGTTGTTTCAGAGCTGAGGGCAGCAGTAAGATCCAGGCCCGAATAGAACAACAGTCTGCCCGAGCCTCGCAGCCTTCATCACAGTTCAGAGCTCCAACCAAGCCAGCAGCTGGACCTAAAACCTCCCCTGTGAAAGACAACCCTTCACCTGAACCTCAGCTGGATGATATTAAGAGAGGTAAAGAACTGTTATATGATTATGTATTTATAAAGACTTAAAAGCATCTACTATTGGTACTTGACTGCTAGTCTGTGTTCTCTGGCACTCGTTCTAAGGATTCTTAATGAATTAGTTATTCTCTTCTGTCAATCTAGGCATTTATATTTGCTCATCTCTCCGTCTTATGAAGATCATTTGCTGATAATTTTAATCTCTTTCAAAATATTCCTTGTGTAAAAACAGAACTAAAAAACTTGAACAGTGTAACAATTGGATACTATGGGAGTTGTTTGCTTAGTTTAGCCAGCAGAAGACGATCCAGTCCTGTATGCATGTAACTTTGATAGTGATTAGGTGTGTACAGTATGGATCATATGCCCATATACTTGCTGTATTATTCAAGTTTCTTAAGGGTGCAGGATAGTAAATATTAGTGTCTTAACTAAACATATCTGCTCAACCAGCCATGTGGCCACAATTTAGGCCTTTGTGGGCATTGATCAGCACAATCTCTGCCCCTACCCTCTCCACCAAGATGGTGTTGTGCATGGTTTTACTGTGACTAGTGCAGTTGGAGCAAGATGCTTTCTGAATATAGGTTTTATCTGGGTCTCTTGGGTTTCTTGGCTTGGACTAGAATTGATTTTTATTTTTTTTTTTGTCTTTAAGACCATGCTGTTCTTTTCTTTTTTATTTTTAGAGTTTTTCTCTGCCCCACATAGCTGTTTTTTTCCTGTACACTTAGCCTTTATTAATTACCCTACATTATTCAGCAAAATTTTCTTCAACTTACACTAGGCGCTAGGAGAAATTTTCACGTTTCAAGCACCCATATGTTGCCTGGAGCACGTTGTTTACTCCTTGTATAAAATTTGAAGTATGTTGGTCAAAAGACGATGCTGAAGTCTATGGGTTTGTGAATTTTGATGCTTTTAGCGTCTCTCTGTTTTATACCTTTTTAATTTTGACATTTCAAATATGTGAAGTTAGTTAAGGGAAGAAACTACAGAGAGATCATTTTAATATCTGGGAAGGTTAAGTGTAAAAGGTTAGTGTATGGTCATTTCTCTGTTATTGGAACAGCCTATATTGGAGAGAACCTCAAAGTAACATCTGCCCATTTGCATACTTAGACATAAGGGCGTTTGGCTGGCACAAAAAGGGGAAAGATCAAGGTTGTATTTCATAGAGAGGATATTTTATAAACAATCCCAGTAAGAAAGGGAATGGATCCATTGGCAGAATAGTTCTTGCTGATAGAACAATTGTACTTGCCTTCAGGGGCACAACACAGAATATAATGTCCAGGGGATAGATGGTCCAAAGAGATTCTGTACTACCTTTGCATCCTTCTGGGATGACATAATTAAGTTGCTAAGTGAGTGGAGAGGCCCCTGAACTTGTCTTAAGTAAAAGCCACTTCCCCACACTAGGATGTGGGCTGTTGTACCTTGCAGAATCTCTGCAGTCAGTCACACCTCTGACATACCCCTATTGTCCTTGATATATTCCCTAGGGTAGGGTTTAGGAGCCAGCCTCATGGCCATCTCCACAGTGCCTATACCAAATAAATCCTTTCCCTGCTGGTTGTGAAACCTTTTGTGAACCTTTTGCCTCTTGGTGTAACAAAGGAGCCAAAATAACACAAGGATTTTGCCAATTATGAATACTTAGCTGCATCTGACCACACTTCATTGAGCAATGAAAATAAATGACCAGATTGTGGTGTGTATGGGGGGAGGGAGTAGAGGATTGCTGACATGAATAAAGCATATTTGAGCACAGCAGATGTATTTGTGGCAATGTTGACATAATTAAGATGTACAATATGCAGAAAAAAAATGTGTGTGTTTGTCTGTGTGTGTATATATGTATGTATTTTGCTTGAAAACTATGAATTCATTGCTTAAAAGTTGAGTAGCTCTATATACCTAAACTGCAGTTGTACTTTAAAATTTAACGTTATAAAAATGACAGCATAGAATTGCATAGTGTGTGTCAGGGATATCTGTGAATCAAAGTTATTGAGTTTCACTGTGCAATGTTGGTTTTCCTATCTTCTCTACAAACTCACAATACCAAATCAAATTGTTTTCTTTGTCTTGCGTAACCTTTCTTCTACCCTATATTCCGCTTGGGATGCATGGCCTTATAGTTGCAACTGTTAGGCATCAACAATGTGTTGTAGCCTTGGTGGTACTTTTAGGTACTACTACTAGTACTAGTAGTTTTAGACACTCAGTGGCCACATCTACACAAGATGCTGATGCTTGCACAAGTACTAAATGACTGAGCAGTAACCGTCATTACTGTGCAGTAGTGTCCCCAAACAGTTTTTTGGTGATGCTGAGTGAGCTGTAGCTTGTTACTACTTCTCAATAGCATCGCATCACATGTTGTGCCCTGCGACTCTACTGCGCAGTAGTAACGAGCTACTGCGCAGTCAGCATCTTGTGTAGATACAGCCAGCACTTCCAAGAATCAGGGCTAGTCAAAGACTTTGTAGATCGGAAGGTACATGAACTCAAATAAAAATGCAAGAGAAGAGAAGGCGCTATCTTTATATTAATGATTTCCTAACCTTCATTTTCTTTTAATCTAGAAATGTCTGATGTTGACTATTGTGTGTAGAATTGCAAGATTGTTTCACTTTTTAAAAAAGAAAAGTCAAGAAATCAGGTGTTTAAAACAAAAATATTAAAAATTCCCACAGCAGTCAACTTTACTAGACAGCATGTACTCATTAAAGCAGACTTATGTCAAAAAGCTCTATATAAAGTATATAGTAATACCAACTACTGCAGTTCTTGACTCTTGTGGTCTTTTCAACTTAATTTGGATGGACTTGGTTTGTTGACCTTAAGGAACAAAAGGTATGTTGATAAGTATCTGATTGTTCAGAGTTAAATTGGTATATTGACTGTGCAGTGTAATCATCATGCCTTTACAGAAAAAAAGACCAGAATTCCAATTTGTCTATACTGATGACTATAAAAAGAAGTCAGCATAACAGATGAATAGGAAAAATGTAAAATCTGGCATGAAGGAAGCAGCCTTGCTTTTCCTTTAGGATCTTGGTATTGCTGTTGACTCAGCTACCACCTTTGACATACTAAGACAACTGGGATTTAACTGACTTCCCTGAAAATCCTGTGGAAGCTCTGCAGGATATGTTTTTTAATGATACAGAGCAGCTGTGGCACCAATGAAGGCAAAGATTTCTTGGCCTCACTGGTAAATGATTTGAAATATTAAGTGTGTGGTACTCAGAGACAAGACTAGAAAGCTCCTGAAGGAAACTGCAAGCCCATGAGGCAGCAGCTGATTGGAAAAGGGCCTAAACTTTGCTAGTTTCTGTTGCTGATGATAAGCAATTTTCCAGCCCAGTTCCTCATGCTCAATATTATTGGTGTAACTTTGTTATTCCTTTCTCTGCTTTTTTCCACACATCCAGTCTGGCACCATATCTTGCCACCAGTTTCACCAAGATGTTTTTCCTTTCCCTCCTGCTAGATTAATCTTTTGTTCCTATGGGTTTACTGCTTGTCTCTTCCAGCATAGTGTCTCTCTCTTCCCCACCACCCCTTCCACCCCATTCTGTCTTTTGTATTCTAATTTTACTCTCCTTACACTTTTGCTGTATGTGCTATATCACACACGCACACTTTCTATATGGTGCAAATCTACCCTGCCTTTTAGAAAGGCAGTGGAAGAAAAGGATGTTGAAAACTGCAAGCAGGGGTTCTACAAATGTGTCAGATGCAAAAGAAAGATCAGGGAAAGCGTTCAGTGGAGAAGGTGAGGGATCCCAGAGGACACAAAAAAGGCAGAGGTAATAAATACCTAATTTGCTTTGGTCTTTACCAAAGAAAAAAGGTCTTCAGAAGATTATCAGCATTGATATAAACAAGGGATGTGGAAAAAAGTATAAAATTAAGCTAGCGAGGAAAGATATTCATATCTGGGGGTTTCCGCTTGGGAAAGAGGGGCTAGGTCCAGTTTACCCTGTGCTTGGTTTTTCCAAATTGCATATTTAAGTCCTGAGACAGTGTCTTTCATCCTTGAAAGTTACTGTAGAATCCTAGAAATACATCAGCAGGGAATACATTGAAAGGAGTGGCTGGGGAGTGTTCTTCATGCATCTTAAAATCCAAATATGAAACAGAATTTTAAAAACTGCAAGACTGAGTTAGGAAAGGAGGGAGAGAGAGATAAATTGCCTTAGAAGTTTACAAAGTCTTATTCCCTCCCATAGGCCCAATCATGTAAATCCAAAAAAGAATCTTTTTTCAGTCAAAAAGAATAAAAATAGTTATATTGCATATAGAGGAACTTCAGGTGACAACCAGTCTGTTCAGGGACTGCTGAAAAGGAATTTTTTTTTTTTTCTAATCCAGTGTGTAATTAGCCAGAAGAAGTCACTGCCACTCCCAAATACTAAGGAGACCAAGATTTAGTAGGGTTCTTTAGTTCCATCTCCTGCCCCCAATGGTGCTGGAAAGAGATGGGGGGGGGGGGTTTCCAGCTGCTTTGTCTGGTACAACACATAGTGCTCTTAGGAGGGCTCAAAGTAACGATCATCTTTATGACATTTTTTATGCCTAGAAAGGTTCTGTTTTAGATTATTTTGAAGATACTTTACACAGAAAGAATGGTCTTGTGATTTATGGGATAGAAGAGATACTTGGGGAAATCTGAGTCAGATCCCTGATTCCATCATTGACTTCCTGAGTGACCTGATCTCTTAGCCTTAGTTCTGCAACTGTAAAACAGGGATGTTTATACCTACCATCTCCCATGCTCTCTGTCTTGTCCACTGAGACTGTAAGTTCTTTAGAGCATGGACTCATTTCTTACTGTGTGTGAGTACAGTCTCTAGCACAGTGGGGCTTGAACTCTAAGGACTTCACATGCACATAGAGTATAAAAAGCCCTAGTTTTAATGTTACTTTCCATCTGATCCCTGAACATTTGGACTTTTTGGCTGGAGGGATTAAAGAAATAGTTCCACCAATATGTTCTAAAGCTTCTTAAGCAGTTTTTTTCACAGCTTGTGGCATATTCAAAATACACAATGGCAGTGTGGTTTGGGTATTTTGTCTTAGAACTGATTAGCAATGTGGCTAAGATCTTGTCAATACAACTGCTGTATTATGCTTGTATATGGTTACTGGAACTGCTAATGCATGGGTTCCCATTGTGTTGACTGTTTACACACAAACTCTTTGGAGAAGAGACTGTTTTGTCTGTAAAGGGCATGGTACTGTGGATACTGAATAATAATAATAATAATAGCATGGGAAGAAATGCTTTTAGATTCATGAAACTTACGTATCTAAAATATATGGGAGTTATAACCTTGCTTCTTTGGAATCTGCTACAGTCTTTGGACAGTTTCAAGTGTTTTGTCTTCCCTCACCTCTCCTTTATTTAAGTAAGTCCCTTGTGTATGTTGGGATTCTGAAATTGTTTGACAAAGCTACTGAAGCTTTACATTCTTGTTTTCCCCCCCATAACTCGTGGCATCCCTCAGTGTTTCAACCTACTCAATTTCATTTTATTCCAGAGCTGAGAGCAGAGGTGGAGATCATTGAGCAGATGAGTAGCAGCAGCGGTAGTAGCTCATCTGATTCAGAGAGCTCCTCTGGGAGTGACGATGAAAGCTCTAGCAGTGGTGGTGAAGAGTCTGCACACATTTCCCCTTCTCAGCCAACCCACCAGCAGTACAACAACAGAAACCCTGTTGCTAATGGTACCAGCAGGCCACAAGGAAGCAATCAGCTCATGAACACTCTCAGTAAGTAAAGGTTTGTGCCTTCTCAGTGTGGGAAGCTGTGTGTGGCTGCTGGTTTTCTAAGCAGGCAAATGTATGTCTGTAGAACGTAATTCACTCAATAGTTATCCCAAGCAGTTACGTGCACACAGGCTTAAATATCTGGACAACACATCTTATAGCCAAAAGGTCGAACTTATCTGAACTTGTAGAGGCTCCTTGGTTTTGAAGCAGGCCCCGTGTGTGACTGGGCAGCAAAGCCCCATGGGGTAGGGGAGGGGTGGAAGTGAGGCATTTTGAGTGAAGGAGGAAGGAATTGTTGGTGTTTTTTTTTTAATTTAAAATAAAAGACAAAAATCTGAACTTCCAAAAATGTGGATTGGACAGTCAAGTTGTGAAGTTGCTATCTGTGTGTTAGTTGGTTGAAGGCTGATGCTGTTCATGGCAACTGTTGACCTCTGGATCATGGTGTATGCAGAAAAGGTCTGTGTGACCATCACACTAAGAACTTCAGCGTGTAAACCTAGGTAAGAATATGAAGGAGTGGAGTCTGCCCAAGACCTATCACACCCCCTTTAGATCATTGAGGCAGAGTCCAAAGGCCAGACCGAGTCCAGGTGCTCAGAGCCTCAATGATTGTAGCTTCTGCCAGAGACCAACAGATCTGAGCTGCTGCTGACTGCCTGACTCCTCAGTAAGGACATGTTTCTGTTGGGGTGATGTTCCTTAGTCTTTCTCCAACCAAGGAGTACCCACAAGAAGTGGGGGCTATGGTTTTGAGGCACCCTATACTCACCTTACTCCGGAGGTTGCAACATTTGTTGTATTTTATAGGAGCTACCCTGCCACGAGTAGCCCCACCAGTGTTGCCACCAAGCCCTCCAGTCGGATGCAGTTTATGGTCATACCCAGGCTGACAATGTAGGGGTGTAAAAATATGAACCTGGCTTGCAAAAACAAAGGCTTTGCTTTACCTGGCTGGGAGCCAAGAAATATAACAGACCCGTTACAAAGTCTCCCTCTGACCAGAGTAATGACCTACTGAAATCGCAGTTTCTCAGATTCTGTGAAATCTGGCATTGCCTGCAAAATCTGCGGGGGAACTTGCTGAAAAGAAAATGCTGGCTCCCGAGAGGGAGAGGGAGAGGGGTGTCTGCCTGCTCTTGGCAAGATGGCTGCCATCCCCGCCCCTCACCACTGATTGGTTGCACAGGCTCCTGTCATGTGGTCCTGCCCCTCCACTAATCATAATGGGTGGAGCCATATGACAGGCAACCCTTGCAGTTGGTCAGCGATGAAGGATGGGGCCATCAGGGCCCTTTGGCTAATCGGAGGCCCCCTGTGCTTCGCCTGCAAAAGGGCTGCCAGGTCCTATGTTCTGCCCGCAAAATCAGGGGTAGCCACCCCGAATTCAGTAGGTCCCTACTTATGGGAGCACTGTTTGCAGAGATCTGACTGACAGATGCCCTGTCTTGGGTCCTGAGAAAGTTAGGCTTTCCCAAGCTTTTGGAGGGGTGATAAGTTTTAGATAAGCTAAGTATGTGTGCATTTCTTTTGTTGTTTTAAAATCCTTTCACTTATGCTTTGCTTTGTTCTTACTGCTAAGATTAAATAATTCTTTGGTTTAAAAAGCTGTGTCTTAAGCACTGGCAACAGCTCTTGAAGGACTGGCAGGTCCTGAACCCAGTTAGGCCTGCTGAGAAATCACAGTTGCTATTTGTCAGAGCATAGTCTGAGCCCAGGTCTGAGATTAAGGGAATCCTGGGACTGTGCCCAGAGAGAGGTGCAAGCATTAGGTCAGAGAAAGAAACACTTGAAGAGAACAGAGGATGGAGAAGAAATGCAGCTCACCCTGTAACCTTGACAAAGAGTACAGAACTGAACTTCATGTAGATTTAGAGACTTCTGCTGTTTTTAGATTCCCTGATTGCTGCAGAGTTTGTAAATTTGCCAGAAGAGGGTGAGGAGCATTTAGCCTGAGCCTAGGCTTAATGGATTAAACACAGCAAACTCCCTAAACTGTGTATCACTGGGCTTTTTATCCCTCCCTTTTCTTGAATGCTTCAGAGACTAAATGTAAATACTATTAATGTTGTATTAAGGTTGACACATCAAGCACTCCAAAACCAGGATGTTTCAGAAACAAAGGTTGTTCCTACATCATTAATTTAGCCATGCTGTTTACACAACACTTTTCTCCTGCTTTTTCTTTTCAGTGTAATTTTTTCTGTCTACCAGAAACCTGCAACCTCACATTCAGTATAGCACAGGTCAGCTCAGGAGTGGGCAAAATGCGGCCCGGGGGCTGGATGCGGCCCACCAGGCCATTCTATCTGGCCTGTGGGGGCCCTAAAAAATTTAGAAAATTAATATTAATCTGCCCTGGGCTGCCTGTAATGCCGCCGTTGATGGCTTGCCAAAACTCAGTAAGTGGCCCTCTGCCCAAAATAATTGCTCGCCCCTGGGTTAGCTAAACTATGCAATCCTGTCCCCTCAAATGTCTTCTCTTCTTGCCCTGACCACACTGTAGGAGATGGAAAAAGGGTGAGGAAACTACATGGCTGACCCATGTCAAAAGACATGGGTTCCCTGTCTGTTTCCCCCACATTGTCTGAAAAACTAGACTTAAAAGTTGTGACAAAGCCTGTGGCTTCTGTAGCAGATTCAAGCAAACTAAATATGAAAAAGACTGCATGGCTCATTTTTCGATCTTGCATTTCTTGTGTTACTTAACTTGCATTGAATTCAGTTAAATAACTTGCTGCCCTCAGGTTTTCAATGGTCTGCAGATTTGGTAATTGAAAATAATTTTGTTGTAGAAATTTTCAGGATACAGCTGAGGTTTTTGGCACTCAAGAAGGTGTGAGGGATGAGGTAGTTTGGACTTGTTATTGAGGAAAAACTGTATCTTTTCTTTCCTGCCATGCTTTGGAAGGGATGATGGAGATAGAATGGGGGATAGAATAGCAGGGCTTTTAAAATCTCCATTTTATAAAGAACAGTCAACTATTACAATTAACTGATTTATCCTTGGGGAAAAATCTTAATCAGTTTTCAATACAATGTTTACAAAAAGGCAGGACTAGGTTTCATAAAGAATTCTTAATTTTGCCTGTGGCAGTCATGAGTACATTTCTTGATGCCCTGCAAATGGTTAATTGGGCGTCTTTGTATGCAAATAAATATAGGATTTACATGTTCAAATAGATATCAGATACTGTCAGTGCAGTGTTGGAATGAACTGACTAAATAGTGCATCCTAACAATTCATAATGAGTCCAGTACCTATGGAAAACCATTAATATTGTTAATTAGTATTCAGCTCTTCTTGTAGGGCGAGATCTAAAGCCTGTTAGAGTCTGAGAGAGACTTTCCATTGATTTAGTAGATTTTGGCTAGGCTTTAGTTTAGGGTATGGTCACACAATCAAGTTTCCATTAGGCAAGCCAGGGGGTGAGCTTAAAATACACCAATTGCCTGTGTATTCACTTCCCTCTGTAAACAGGAGGGATTTTACCCCTCAGTGAAAATGGGACAATCTAGTGTTCAGCTGTGGTGGCGTACGAGTATGTACACTAGCAAATATCTCAAAGTAACTAACACACTAAGTTCTCACTAGCTTACCAGTAACTTGTGTATGTTCATGTTCCTGCACCCAAAGGAGGGCAGTTTTGCCATGCTTGGAATATGCTCATATTCCAGAGACTTGATCCAGCATATATCCGTGATCCAAGTCACTGATACCTATCTGTCACATGAACACCATCCACCCTGGGGAAGGTGATGTACCATGGAAACCCCAACATCAGTTTGGAGAGAGACTTTGGGGAGAAGAAATCTGAGAAGGGTATCTGTTGAGTAGGTCTTCTGCAGCAGGCCTGCATTTGAAGCAGGGGTGCAAAGGGAGATGGGCATATTGGAAAAGGCAGGCTTACAAAAATGTAAATGACCAGAACACTGTAAGAGCAGGGCAGGTGCTATTTATATATAATGAGTATGCTGTGAGGTCCTGAGCCTCTGAAGCAGTGGGTGTGCCCTTCTTCGCTGACTTGTAAAAAGGAGTGCCATGTGAGGTCAGCCCAGTTCTCTTGAGCACTGCCACTTTCAGATTTTTTCCTACTGATCATTACTTGTTGGGTCCTGCCTTTGTTACCAAAACTACCATTAAAGAAAAAAAATCTATTTGAATAGTGTAGATGGAGCCAGAAAAATTTCCCAGTGTCTTGCCCCAAAGCCGTATATGGCAGTGTGGCTGGGAGGAGACTGTGGAATTCATTCCACAGCTGCTAGAGAAGGGAAGGCTTCTTGCTGAATAGGGAGTAGCCTCTCTGTCTGTGGAGCCAAGGAGATTCAACTGTGCCTGGATCAGCCTGTACAGAAACTCTGCAAATGTTAATGTTCTTGCATCCAGAAAGTGATTATATTAGATGAGCTTCTGAGATGCCATTCATGTTCATGCCTGTGTAATTGTTGTTTAAATCTCCTACAGTTTAAATGTAATAATTCTTCAATTTGAATATAATCAAAGTATGAATTAACTTCTAGCCCCTGTGTTTTGTTGTTTTTTTAATAGGAAATGACTTGCAGTTGAGCGAGTCTGGGAGTGACAGTGATGACTAGAACCTGAGTTTTCAATGTTTCTGCTGCATATATATGAAGAACTAATTTACTTTGCAATGAGCCTGTTGCTGATGAAGGAGCTGGTATAAAGATGGCTTCATGTGTGGAATTTTAGTAGAAGCAATGCATAACTCTATAAAATATCCAATGTTATGTTAAACCGAAGACAAGGATGGTTTTACTTTGTGTATGAAGTGTATATTTTGTGTATATTCTATTCTTTTAAGGTTTTAAATAGACATGTATAGTCAATAAACCAATCTGTGTTCCAGACTGTTAACAATCTGTAAGGCATAATCCATTATCTCTTGACGTAACCTAAATATTTCCTGTTCACAGGAGATGTTCAGTACAGTTGTACTTTATCCTATACACCGTTCTTATTTCTAGACAAGAGCCAGCAAGTAGTTAAAATAATAATAAAAAAACCACAACAGAGTAAGGACTGGAGTGTATATTCAAGTGAGAGCATTGTAAGTTAAATTTCAACATTGGATTGGTTAATTCTGTTTGAGACTTTTCTAATGCCTTCTTTCTTACTGTTTTGACTTAACATGATGGAAATACATTAGACCATTGTAATAGAGATCCTGAACACCAGTCTTAATTGCTAACGTTGTTGCACCAGTGCCTTACAGGATAATTTTTAACTAAAATTTCAGTTGCTACCACCATTTTCACGGAGAATAATCTTAAATTCTGTTCCATTTTCGTTTACAAACAACCCCTGTAGAGCAGTGTACATGCATGCCATCTTATGTATAATAATGGGCACTGAGGACATTGACTCTCTCACAACAAAGTATGTAATTAAAACTTCGAAGTTAGAAACCTAACTGTTGTCTCGTGTACGAACCAAGACATCTTTCTTTAATACACTTCAGTGTCTCATTTAACTCCCATTTCAATGAGTTAGGTGCCTAAATACCTCGGTCTCTACCTATAATGTCTTAAATGCTGAATGTTGACACTGTTTAAGTTACTCCAGAGTAATCCAGTGGGAACCGGAGAGAAAATCCAAGCCACTGTACAGCTAGAACTCATAGGGCATTTTTACATGTGCTTCGGGAGTGGCAGAGGTGCTTTAATTAATTACAGCAGCTCTCAGAGCTGCTCTAAAGTGCCTGCAGTGTCTGGTGTATCAGCACCCCTGTGCTTCAAAATAGTGGCAGGGGCACTTTAACTAAAGCTCATTGAACAAGCTTTAGTTAAAGCACCTTCACCACCATTTTGAAGCACGGGGATGCTGATATACAAATTGCAGAGGTTGACTGGAGTGTGCTAATTAGCACGCTGTAGCAGACTTGATTAATCGAGTCTGCTCCGACACACTGTAATTCCAGCACATGGAAAAAGTCTCCTGGCACGTCTACAGGCACCCATAGGTACAATTTTGAAATGAGTACTCCAAAGAGCTGAATAAACAATGGCCATCAAAAACAGCAAGGAAAGCCAAAGGGTACCTGTAGACATGCAGGACACCTGCTCCAAAGTGCTGTAATTACAACACATCAGAGCAGACTCAATTAATCTTGTCTGCTGGAGCAGGCTAATTAGCACATTCCAGCAACTTTGTCCTGTGTATTCAGCATCCCTGTGCTTCAGAATGGTGGCAAGGATGCTTTAACTGAAGCTCGTTGAATGAGCTTCAGTTAAAGCACCTGTGCTGCCATTTTGAAGCATGAGACGCTGAATACACAAAACACTTTAATTAAAACACCTCCCTGCCCCACCCCTGGAGCACATGTAAAGACGCCCAAAGTTCTCCACAGTATCTCACATGGCATTTTCCCCAGATTGTTTCTTGTTGGGATCTCTGTGAGTTCCCAAACAATAAGATCCTCACAACAAGAAATACTTGCTTGTTTAAGGTAAAATTCACCTTTTATTTTTTTAATAGTTACATGGAAAATAAATGGCGTGTAGATCTCATGCTGGCTTTTCAACACAGGGCTTATAATATGTAACCCATGGTGAAGGTCAAGTGGCACTATATTTCTAATGTAAACTAGGAAATACAAAGCTGAAGTGGACACCCCCTCCATCTTTAGTTCTCAATGTTTACTTCTCTGGTGATGTCTTAGTCTGCTGTTATGTATATGTTTTATCTGCTGTTTGTTAGTTTTTTGCTTTAAAAAAAAATGTTTTGGAGATCTAGGAGACTTTGAAGGAAGACTATAAATAAACCAGATTTATTTTTCTGCATTAGATACATATTTAGGTAGGCATCTTTTTACATTCTTGTACATATTTTCATTTTAAAAAAATATTTGTTTTTAAAAGTGTTTTATGATGCGGATACATATTTTACAAGTAATTATTAAATATAGTTGGTGGTTTATAACCAACAGTTATTTGATTCTTCCCCCCACCCTCCGATGAGCAAAATGAATACAGGTGTTCTCTTCTTACCATTCTGTAAAAGCTTTTTATTTTATTTTATTTTTTTAATTTGATATAGCATTATTTTAATTTAATGTTAGTTTGCAGCCCAATCAGTGATTATGCTATTCCTCACTTTCCACTGACTTACAGTTCAGATAAGCAGGGAAGTATTTATCTATTATTAGTTCCCTACTATTGTAGCACAAGTTGACATTCTGTTTACAATATTCTTTTAAAATGAAAATGCAGCAATGCAATACTTGCATTATAAATCACTTATGGCATGTGCTTTCTAAAACGTGGGCATTTCATAGGAAGTTTGCTGATTTATTCAAAGAAATCTCTACAGTTTAAAAGGGAAAAAAACAACATCAGGGTAGACTAATTTCAGTCATAATTTAAATTAGCAAGATGGAAACCTTAATTTAAATCAATTTTATCTTGCTTTACATTTATTCTTTAAGGCTTTTTTCATATAGAAAGGTAGAAAGGCTGTTCCTGCACTCCCACCCCGAATAGTTACCATTAAAATGTGTTGATTTGCAGCTAAAAATACAGTATATTGTTTATGCTATATTTGGCACTTCTTTTTGTGACCCAGGAAGATAGACCATATCTATACACATCTAACTTGCATTTATTCAAATTATTATTTTTTCCATTTTTATCAGGTTTGGAAATGTTAATGATGCATTTCTTTTTATTAGATTATTAATATTTTATTCATAATTTGTGTCAAGCTCTATTTTAATAGAAACAGGAATTTAATTAAAATGCATAAAACAGCCATTTACATTTTTTATTAGTTAAATAAAATAGAGTTAAATGCGCTGAATACATAAAAAAAAATAGTTTATCGAAACATATTTCACAATATAAATATTTTAAATGAAGTGTTAGCTGTAGTTGGTGAATTTGTTAACTATAGTTAGTGAATTGAGCTGATTGGGTGCCTATACACATGCAGAAAGACTACTCCAATGCACTGTCATTACAGTGTATTGGAGAAAACTTGATTAATCAAGTCTGCTGGAGCATGGTAATTACTGCATTCCAGCAGACTCCAGCATCACGTGCATCAGTGTCCTTGTGCTGAAAAATGATGGCGGGAGCACTTTAACTAAAGCTCATTGAACATGGGAATGCTGATGCACGTGATGCTCCAGGTTCTTTAATTAGAGCAGGTCTCAGAACTACTCTAATTAAAGCACCCTCCTCCCTCCCCCCACCTGGAGCACATCTATAAACATCCATTGTTTCTGGTCACTGTGCACTGTTAGTAGAACAAGCAGATTTTCTCTCAGATCTAGCTTTTATTGAAGAGGAATATAAAATGTCCTCCTTTGCAATCAGATCAGCTTCATATGGATTGAACTAACTGAAGAAACTGAAATGAAGAAAATATCCTCTCTGTGCCTGCAGAAGAAACAACTGTTGTTAAAAGCTGGTTTAGCATTTCAGCTAACACTGGTTGTTCTGGGTGCTTAGCAGATGACATCTACCACTCCAGGGATTTTAATTTCTTTAAAATGTTAGCAGCAAATATGTAATATTTTCATTTATTTTACATTATTAGACATTAGTGTAGGTTGCCCATCTTCAAATTTAATTATAAAGATTTATTTTGAAAAAAGAAAAATGTATCATTTAAAATGGGAAAGATTCAATTTAAATACAAATCGATGCTTTTCATTTTTTGTAATAATGGAATTGTATCCATTCTGAGCAACTTAATAAGGAATTTAACATATGCTCCAGAACATATTAAAAAGTCCAATAGTTTATAGAAATTTTTCTCCCTCATTTTTGCATTTATTCCAACCACTGAGATCTGGTAAATTAGACAGACAATAAACAAGCTAACCAAACTAAAACATGTACATGGTTACCATAAGGTGCACATTTATCCTGCTCCCTCAAAAGCCATATGGTCTACTCTGTGTATGTGCTCTACAACTTAATACTCCATCATCCAAAAAATGTAGAACACCCAATGCTCCCAGAAGCCTGGTGTTAATCAATTAAAATTAAGATGAAAGACCAATAAGAAAACATTCTAAGTTGTGGTGTTGTTTTTTTTCCGGTGTCAGAGAGATGGGTACTCAGTTAGGAATAACTCAGACTTGAATGAAGTATAGTACAACAATTTTAAAGATACTGTGCCTAAAGTTTATTTGCATAGTTTGCTTTATCATAGACTAGATGGATGTGTGTTTACACTTATTATCAACAAAAAAAAAATTACAGCAAAAAGCTTTATAATTTCTTTCAAATTCAATTTATTTAAATAAAAAATGAAGTTCAGCAATCTAAGTGTGTGCGCGTATGTTTTTCTTTTTTTCTTTTTTAACTGGGAAACTAATTAGTGGAATTGTACCATGGAGGACACACTTACAGTAGCACTTCAGACTTTATTGTTCAGTGTGTTATGCATCTGCTGCTAGTAGATGATCCACAGAGGGCATAAATCTACTACAGTTGTCAGATAATGGAGTTATTCCTTTTCTTCAAGTAGTCACGGATCATTCTAATGGCACTGAAGATCTCAGGGTTCAATTCCCAGTAATAAATCATGACTCGTTAAAACTTCATTTGGGTACAGAATATAAAGGGGAAATTTTGAAGTTGAACCTCAGCAAAAATCTTTGAGTGATATGCTAGATTGTGGAAGTAGTGTCACTCCAACCTCCATTGTCTGGAGAATTTAGATTGGAGAAAGCAGTATAGCCTTTATTGTAGGGAAGAAATCCCTGTGCATAATGGGTCTCTTATGCTTACTTCTCTAAGAAATACTGCATAAAAGCCAAGTACTTATTTAGCAGCTTCTTCCCATCATTCATGTTTATGATCTTTGCCACCAATCTAAGAAGTCCCTCTTTTCTTTATATTTCTATTATTATGCAAGTATATGTTAATCCTGAATTATCAATACCACAATGTAGAGGAAATTAAAATGTTACAAACAATGGTTATGTTTATACCCCCTTACTGTGTTTGGTAGTAAATGATAGAACACTGGTCGATTGGGTCCAGAGGATTCTTTGTCCTCCTCTGTGCTGGGATTTTCAAAGTGTTTAGATTTTGAGCTGACTAAAGAGAACTAGATTCCAACTTGACCAGTTTATTGTTTTCCTAAACTAACATTTCCTTTATGAGTAGAATTTGAGAGGCTCTATTTTACCAAGCAAGCTAGCATGAACAAACATCAAACTTTCAAATCCTAAACTATATATAAGGATTTATACCTTGTTTTTAGCAAGGCTTTTGATATGGTCTCCTGCAACATTCTTGCAAGCAAGCTAAGGAAGTATGGGTTGGATGAATGGACTGTAAGGTGGATAAAAAACCTGCTGGATCTTTGAGCTCATAGGGTACTAATGAATGGTTCAACGTCTAGTTGCCAGCTAGTATCAAGTGGAGTGCCCCTGCAGTCGGTTCTGGGGCTGGTTTCATTTAATATCTTCATCAGTGACCTAGAAGATGCGATGGAGTGCATCATCAGCAAGTTTGCGGATGACACTAAGCCAGGGGGAGTAGTAGATTTGCTAGACAGTAGGGCTAGGATTCAAAGAGACCGTGACAAATTAGAGGATTGGACCAAAAGAAATCTCATGAGGTTCAGTAAGGACAAGTACAGGGTTCTGCACGTAGGACAGAACAATGCCATGCACTGGTACAGGCTGAGGATTGACTGGCTAAGCAGTAGCTCTGCAGAAGAGGACCTGGGGGTTACTGTATAAGCGGAATATGAGTCAACAGTGTGCCCTCATTGTGAAGAATGATAATGGCATAATGGGCTGCATTAGTAGGAGTGTTGCCAGCAGATCAAGGGAAATGATTTTCCCCCTCTATTTGGCACAGGTGAGGCCACATTTGGAGTACTGTGTCCAGTTTTGGGCCCCCACTACAGAAAGGATGTGGACAAATTGTAGAGAGCCCAGCAGAGGGCAACAAAACTGATTAGGAGGCTACGGCACATGATTTATAAGGAGAGGCTGGGAGAACTAGGCTTATTTTATTCTGCAGA
This sequence comes from Alligator sinensis, assembly GCF_000455745.1. Lineage (NCBI taxonomy): Eukaryota > Metazoa > Chordata > Crocodylia > Alligatoridae > Alligator > Alligator sinensis. The sequence goes on along the minus strand of NW_005843118.1, from coordinate 296,493 downwards.
AGAGAAGACTGAGGGGATTTAGTAGCAACCTTCAGCTACCTGAAGAGGGGTTCCAAAAGAGGCTGGAGCTGGAGTGTTCTCAGTGGTGGCAGATGACATAACAAGGAGCAATGTTCACAAGTTGCAGCAAGGGAAGTTTAGGTTAGATATTAAGAAAAACTTTTTCACTAGGAGGGTAGTAAAGCACTGGCACAGATTACCCAGAGAGGTGGTGGAATCTCCATCTTCGGAGGTTTTTAAGACCCAGCTACACAGAGCCTTGGCCAGGATGATGTAGTTGGGCATGGTCCTGCTTTGAGCAGGGGGTTGGACTAGATGACCTCCTGAGGTCCCTTCCAACACTAATTTTCTATGATTTCATCATTGCTTCCATTCCCTTATGGCAGAGGCAGGAAACGAGTTATGGGCTTTGACAATGTACTTTTTATCTTACTGCAAGGCATCTGAATGAGAATTTCCATGCGGAATCTGCCATTCTGATCTGTGGTGTCTGCTGTTCAGATCTGCAAGAATCAAGTGTAGGTTTTATTTTTGTCCTGTCATTGAATTCCTGTGAAACTGTGGCAAGTTTTTTTTTTTTTGATGATATCTTTTATTGGACCAAGTGTATAGTTGGGAGAGATGTTAGACCAGCTTTTGGGCATAAAGTGCCCTTCCTCAGGGCTGGGAAAGAGGCAGATGGATCTTAATGTTCGGTTGGTATTTAATTTTATAGCAAGTTGATACATCACCAAAACATCCTTTGGTCTCGTACATTTCCACCCCAACTCAAAGTGCTGCTGTCCTGGGTGCACATGTAGCTGCTGCATGCAGGAGCAGTTAACTCTGGTGCAAACTGGTCTGGAGTTTATTGCATCGCATTACTTTCATGTATTGATGCACCCAGGGAGAAACAGTAATGGTTCTAGTAATGATGCTTCTTCCATGCTTCTCAACTTCAGTCTAAAAATGTATTTTAGTGTGAACACTTTAGAAATGGCACTGGCTTGATATGGCAAGGAAATTGTGGGATAGATGGAAGAAATCATGGGAAGCTAATGAAATCACCAGTAGAAATCACCAGTAGAATTCCAGTAGTTTTGGTAGGTGTCCCAAAATCAACCACAATAAGCAGCCTATAATGCACTGAGCCTAACGATAGAAAATAGAACCCTGCAATCCCTACCCCCAAATATAGTGCATACATTTTGAAAATGTGCACTGTTGCACAGATATTGTGATTCACAAGGGAAGTAGCTTTAGCTGCTTTAGACAAAGCAGTGATGATGCACTCTTTTAGTTTAGTTTTAGCCATATAATTCTAAATATTCCTGTGAAGATAGGACCTCAGTTCCATTTTCCAGCAGTGAGATTTGTAGTTTTTCAAGTAATTTTTGAAAATGGGACAAAGGTTTTAAGCCACACAGACGCTTTTGAAAATCTTGCATTTGTGTTATAAGTTGTAATCCTCAGTCTCACCATCTGTAACACCAGCTACCCTAGAAGTTCTGTCATTCCCTGGTACCCTGAAGGAAGCCTCTTTCTCCATAGCTCTAGTACTTTCATAAGTCTTTATTAACATCTTGGCTGCTGCCAGACATAATTACTAACAAAAATAATGAAGCATCTGGTCAGGGAAACAACTATTCAATATTACAGTGAGCAGCATGATTTTTATTTTCAGGCTCCAAACAAGCTTCAGAATTATCAATTATTTCTGCTTAACAAGTTTCCATGAGCTGTTGAGGGCTGCAAGGTAGCCCTGCCCCTTGACAGGTGTCCTGCCCCTTAGTCACCATCTTGGGACTGGAAGTCCCACCTCCTAATCCTTGACCTTTGCCACTGGAAGTCCCTCCCCTCACTCTGAAAGTACTCCACTTGAGAAGGGGGTTTGCCATCTTGGAACTGAAAAAATAACAAAGTATATGCTAAAAATCAAGCATCTACCGTTACATTTTGATTTTATTTAAAAATATATCTTTTGTCCTGATTTGTGTGTGTTTGTGTTGTGTATATAGAGATGATTGCATAATAGCTCAAAATGAAATACTACTCTTGTATATTGCAGGGGTGTGGCGGGTATGTGTGGGTGGGTATGCGGTTTGTGGGGGGTTGTGGGTGGGTGTAGGTGTGTGTGGATGTGGGTGGGAAGGTATGCGGGGTTGTGGGGATGTGTGGGTGTGTGTGGGTGGGTGTAGGGTTTGTAGAGGGGGAGGATGGCTGGGGGTGTAGAGTGGGTGTGGGGTGTGCATGGGAGGGTGTGCATGCGTGTGTGTGGTGGGGTGTGTGCACATAGCAATGAGTGGGGCCCCCCCAGAGGTGTGCGGGTGTGTGTGTCAGGGGAAGGTTGTGGGGGGTCTGATTGTGTGTGGGGGCAGGTGTGGTTGTGGAGTTTGCGGGGGAAGGTTTGTGGGTATGGTGGGGTGTGCAGTAGAGCTGGTCAGAACCTGCCCCTACAACAGCCTGGAGTCTGCGTGCCCTGTGGCACCTCCCCAGCACCACCAGCAACATGCAGCCCCAGCCCTGCCCCACCCCTGCTGCAGACTCACCTCCGTGGGAGGGGATCAGCTGGAACCCAGGCACAGCCCCAACCTGGCATGCCCTGTGCCTGCTCCAGACTCACTTGCTCACACTAAGCAGCAGCAGTGCCGGCTGGGCAGAAACTGTTACTCAGCATGGGGGAAACGCAGCCCCTCCCCCCTTACCACTGCCTGGTGCTCCCTGCTACAGCTGTCTGGCGCCTGTACCCAGGCTGCCCTGTGGCTCCTCTGCACTGCCACTGCTGCCCCACCGGGCAGCCCAGAGGCGGTGGTGGCGGCAGCAGAGCCACAGGACAGCCTGGTGCAGGCTCCAGGCAGCTGTAGCAGGGAGCACCGAACAATGGTGAGGGTGAGGGGCCAATTTTCCCCATGCTGGGCAACAGTTTCTGCCTGGCTGGTGCTGCTGCTATTTAGCATGAGCAGACAAGTCTGGAGCAGGTGCGGGGCACGCTATGTCAGGGCTGTGGCATGGGTCCCCACCAGTACTATGGGGCTGGGGCCAGCAGCAGCGGCCTAGAAAGGCACTCCATCCCCAGAGCCACCCCAACCTCACTGCATGCCCAGTGGGCGGCAGGACACGCCATGGCAGGACAGTGCCTGGGCTAGGTGGGACCGAGGGACCTGTCATGGGCCAGACAAAGCACCTCCGCAGGTCAGATCCGACCCGCAGACTATATTTTGCCCACCCCGACCTAGATGTATTAGAACTCAGGGTTGCAGAAAGACTTTGCTATTATATATGTAATATATTTAGAAGCTGCAAAATCTAGTAACTGGCCTGGGAATCCAGGTGCTTGTGTCTGGATAGCAAAGGCAATGAGAGAGGTTTTCGATTGAGACTGCTCACTGTGATGTCCCTTTGTCCCTTTGTCAAGGTGGAATGGTGGCTTGTACCCCAAGTGAGGTTGCTATTGTGCATGGGGAAAGAAATGCTGATAGAAGGTCCCTAAAAGTAAACAGTCACATGCTGAAAGCCAGCACTGCAGTAACCCAGTCTTATAACAAATTACTTTGGTTAGTGTTGTGCAAAAGAAACTGGTCCATTTTCCCTAAAGCTAAAGGTATGAGGCTTGCCCCACACTAAAGTCAGCCAATTGTAAATTCACTGGAAAAAAATAAATTATGTTACTATAAGCCAGGGAAAAGCCAAGTCCTGTCCATACACCCACACCAAACAGCTGATCAGGCTACCAGGCTGAGGACCCAGTGGGTATATCTACATGAGATGCCACATGTGCAGTAGATTAATTCTACTGTGCATTAGCACAGCAGGCAAAAACTGTGCTAATACACAGTAGAATCAGTCTACTGCACATTAGCATCACCTAAAATGTGTGTGCCGGCACTGCTGCGCAGTAGCACTGGTTACTGCACATTTAGTTAGTACCGGTAATAACAGGTGCATTAATGCACATGTAGACTTGTCCACTGGCACACAAATGAGCAATGTAATCAGCATCATATTTGGCCACATATGAGTCAATTAGGCCACCCTTTAGCATGAGCCCAAAATACGTGAGCTCAAACTCCTACCACTGGATCCATAGTGAGACAAAAGAACCACTCTGCCATTACACTCTGGCATAAACCTGGTGTAACTAGAAGGTGCTCAGCTCCATAATATAACATCACTGCAAATACCAAATTTGGTGGTTAGTTTATCTAATTACTCAGCAGTTGCTTCCTAGTTGCCAGAAACAGATTTCAAGATATGATAAGCATGTTTTGTAGACTGGCCCCATTTTTGCCTCCCCCTCCTGCACAAATGCTGAGATACAAAAACTGTTTGCTGGATCCTCGGTGTCATATCAAACCTTGATAGACAGTCCCCTTATGGCATTAATGCATGAATCACACTGAACAGTCACACACAAGAAAACAGTTGAAATTTCTATAGCATCATCTGTCAAAGAATCTCACAAACCTTAATACATTTCAGTGAGCTAATGAGTGTCCCCGTGTAGTAGGTAAAAAATCATCCCCTCCATTTTACAGATGGGGAAACCAAGGCAGAGACAGGTTAAATTATTTGCCCATATCATAAAGAAAAGCAGTACCTTATCCAGGAATAGAACATGGATCTCCAGATCTAGTGTTAATAAAGAGTTTAATCCCCTCCTTGACCATCGTAAGTGCATGTGCGTTTTTTCTACAGGGAAAGTTATACTGATATAGTTAACCCTGATACATGTCTAAGTCTCTGTATAGACATTCCTCCTGCAAAATAAGAGTGTTTTTTCCACTTTAGTTTAAACCACTTTCAGGGCCGTGTTCTCTGAACTGGGGGAAGGCACTCTAATTCCCCATTAAGAGTATCTAAGTGAGGATTTATACTGGTATAATTTAAATTATCACCAGGACAGCCTTTGCATATAGACAAGCCTTTAGTCATTTATCCAGTACCTCTATCAGCCTCTGTAAGGAAAACAAATCAATTTATGTAAAATCACAAGTTGTGGAAAAAATGGCACCAGGGCTTGCTTGCAGTTCAGGAAGTGGCATCTATTTCATTAAATTTACATATCTAAATGCATTAAGAGTGAGGAATCAATTTACATATATTTAAAACAGTAAAGCATTAAAAAATATGACTTTCCAAGCAATCAACTGATTTGGAACTTTTATGAAAATATCGTTTATATTAGCAGAGTTACCAGTCCAAGAAAAAGGGCTAGCTAATGCCTGTGTGCAGATATTTTTTTTTAATGTAGTAAAGGTATAACAATTTAACTGGAAAATATATGATCTGATTGCCTGGGGAGATCATGGACCTTCAAGACAAAGACATCTTTAGTGAAATCCAAGACCTTAAAGCAAGGAAAGCTCTATCCAATACAACCTGAAATTCCTAGCAGTCTAGGCAAAGTTCACAACTTGGTATTTAACACCATCAAAAGGCCCAACTTAAATGTAACATGAAAGTAACATAACAAAAATTCCATTTTTCTAAAAACATCAAATCTCAAACAATTGTACACAATTCACCTTTCAGAATGTTCCAAGAAAATTCAATTTATTTTACGAGTCAGTAGTTCATTATGTTTTGCATCTTAATGACAGACTGGAGACTGCTTGCTGGGCTTTGATGGGAAAGTTAAAGAAGCAATGAATGGAGGGATTCTCAGAGCTTCAGCTGACTAAAAGCAGAATGAATAAATTCATACCTGTTGCAACTCCATTGATGCCAATAGAAATACTCCAGGATAAATACAGCCTGCTGTGTCAGTATTCCTCCTAACTTCACTGGGTAGATCAAACATCACCACTATCTTTCAATACCCCACTCTCAAAGATAAGTACAAAGTCAGAGCACTTAACAAATAATGCATAAATAATACAACCTACCTTTTAAATGCTTGCTGGAGTGGATTGCAGTGTTGTTTAACAGTACTCAGCAAAATTACACTAAACTCCCAACCAGAAAGTAAAGGATATTACTTGCTGCAGTTTAGTAAAGCTATAAGTAGCACTGAAACTGTCTGTCTGCAAAGCCAGGAAAATAATACTGAATCAAGTTATGTTCTATTCACATTTAGAAGGCGATCTGTACAACCATGAAGATTAGAAACTTAGAGGGTGTTTTTTTTAATTAAAACTTAAATTCTGCAGAAAGTTATGTCTCACTAGGGAAAGCTCCACAGTAGCAAGTGAATTTTTCATGCCCTGGTTATCTTCACTTTTATGTGTGTGCCTGATATTTCACCATTAAAGTCCATGAGGAGTTTTGCAATTGACTTGAATAGGAGCTGCATTGAGGTTCACAGGAGGTTTATTGTGTTTAGATTTTAATCTAGCAAAAAGGTCTTCAACTAAAAACACATCTGAGAAATAAGATGTTACTAAGCCACACTCACTCCACAGTGTCTTTCCCTTAGGTGGTATCATTTTTGCTTCCTTTGTCTTGCACCATCTTTCATCTGCCCTGGTAAAATACCAGACTCAATATTAAAAGAAGAGATCAATTACAAATCATTTTCTATACTTCAGAGAAGTTGAATAGAAGTGATGAGCAGTTAAAATAATCAAGGATGATCTACGGTCCTGGACACAAATTGTGGAAGGCCACATCTTTGACCAGGATGATTTATCCAAACTGTTGATTGAAAATGTGCTGTTTGAGCCACTAGGTATGATTCTTTGGTTGCCTGTTGGTGACCTGCTGGTTGAGAATTGTCTTGCTAGTCACCTAGTGGATACTTAAGTACCTAGAAGATTCAATACGCTTTATCAAAATAATAGAATGACTTGCAGAACCCAATGCCAACAACAAAGATACAGTAAGGGACTGATCTCACTGAATCCAGTGGCAAAAGTCTTATAGGTCTTAACTTACAGTAGGGGACATTTTCCAAACATTTATTTCTATTGCTAACATCAGTTCATCTGCACCAGAGATAGCAGTAGTTAGAGCTCTAATATAGATGGGTTTCTGCAGATGGTGCCATTTTTAATGCCTTGTCTTTTTTACTTGCTGTAAGATGCTCTGATAGACATAGGGCACACCTACATGTCGCTCTACAGCAACATAGCAATGTGCTACATCGCTATACGGCATGCCACGGCGACGTAGCAATCACGTGGGTCTACATGTGATTGGTAGTTATGTCACCGTAGCGGAGCGCCACTCCTTTTTAGTGCTCTGCTATGGTGATATAGCAGCAAAATCTAACTGCACCACACATGGTGCAATATGGGCAGTTACTGCGCTATGCTTTAGTACTTTTAAAAGGAAGTACTAAAGCACAGTGCCATAGCAATGTCGCCGCATGGTGACGTGCAGACGCGCCCATGGTGTTCTGAACAGCTGCAGCTACAAAAACCTGTCTACGCCTTTATTAGTTTTGCTTGATGGCAAACACATTGTAGAGTCAAAGCTACCAATCCATCATTAACTGGCCAAAATGCCCTCATAGCATAAAGTCCTTTAACCACTATGTGTTTGCAACAATCTGGCACAGCGCAGCAATTAAGGATATATCTCTAATAATTTACTGAAGTTCATACTAATGACCCGTCTGTATTTAGAACTGCAGGAAGTGTGCATAATGAGGACCATGGGAGGACAATTTAGTTCTTACAGCTGGTCAAGCAAATTAATGTGAATTACTTGGCAATTCATCAAAACAGACCAAAGAGGGCTCTCTAAAGAAAAAAAAAAAGTCCTGAAGGCAGCAAGCCCCTGAACTAGATTTTTCAGACTTCTCTGAACAGTTTAATAGAGAACACTTGCTCTGTATTCCAGAGAGATGCAGCAAATGTAGCAGGCAAACTGTCTTATGCCTATGGCCAACTTTGACTTCTAGGAAACTTTCTGACATGTACCTCACCCTGAGTTTCTACTCTGTTATGAGGAAGCCAGCATCAAACCAACTAATACCTGCAGACCCCTGGATGGTAGGAGGATTGTAGTAAACGTTTAATCAGAAGTCCCTCTCTTTCTCCCTGCTCTGTAGATCTTTTCTTTTCCTAGGCATAAAACAACAGTGGGTCTGTGGGTCCCATTCTAGCTTCCTAGATTGTGTTTTTTAGAAAGTATCCTAGGTCAAGATATTTTTAAAGGTAGGTGCTTAAAAATCTTTTTAAAGCCTTGTTCTGTGCATCTTTAGTTGTATGAACACTAGTAAGTTGGTTTATCTGATAGAAGGTGTTAATGTGTGTGCATCTTTCTTTCTGCCTGTGTCTATAGAGTGCACTTTCTATGCCTGGCAACAGCACCCTCAATGACACTTTGCTGCTCTGAGACCAGACGCAATGTAGTTGCTTCTGTGTGTGGCTAAGCAGGTGAGCTAATTTGCTTGGGGGCAGGCTACGTTGTGCTGTCACATATCTGTGCTAAGTGACCTGAAGCACTTTGGGGATACAGCTACACTGCTTCCAGTTTAGGAAGCAGACTGCCTTGTGCAGCACAGTTCTTGTGGGCACCTCCAGTGGGTAAATAGTAAGTCTATTATGTCAACTTTGTCAAAGGCATTTCATTATTGCCATCTGGGAAGATGGAAATGCTGTATGGTAGAGATCACATTTAAAATGTTGATATTTACTCTTTGAATTCAATTATTTAACACATAATTGAATTCACTGAACTTTATCCTGTAGTAATACTGATGATCTTCAATGAGTAAACAGCTCTGTTTTTAATGGGCAACCACTGTATGCGGGAACATCTTGCTAAAATGGTATAACACATTTACTCCAAATGCTAGAACAGTAACTGCCATAATATGAATGATAAAAGGTATGCTGAAAAATAAGTATTTCCCCTGCATTGTGGAGAAAACCCTTTTGTATTCCTTATTTGGTATGGCAGATAGAGCTTCATAGTTTCATAGTTGGTAGGGTTGGAAGGGACCTGAGCAGATCATCAAGTCTGACCCCCTGCCATGGGCAGGAAAGGATGCTGGGGTCAAACGACCCTGGCTAGGTGATTATCAAGCCTCCTTTTGAAGACCCCCAGGGTAGGAGCGAGCACCACAGGGAAGGCTTGTCCCTGGGAAGTGAAATAAGGAACAGGGTAAAAAGGCTTGCCCTATCTCACAAAGTCACCCTGCCTTTGTTGCTCAGATGGCTGCTCCCGTTTGGAGTTTTCAAAGTAAGTCATAAGCGAAATCGTGTGCAGTGATTTATTATGATCTGTTGGAAAAGCCTAGACAGAGTTCATAATTGCTGACCATCTACTTGTCTACTTAAACGAGCAGTAATTGTTTCTGCCTAAGAAATATCTATTTGTATTTGTGTTCTTAAAGACAAAAATCCAAACTCTGCTGGCCAAAACTCCAAATGGCATTGTAGCCATCTCAGAACGCTGCATCCTTTTATCTGGAGAAGTCTGGCTACATCACAAATACACTAGTGAATTTATATCTTAGAATGACTCAGGCCAAAAAAGGCTTGCTTACTCAGAAAGAAGGACTTCTTCATTTGTTGTTATTCTTCTAGGCAGTTATTAATGTAGCCATTTGTTATAAAACACTGTACACAGATGTATATGAAGGACAAAGGCACCTTCTGTCAAATAAAAATACAATCTGAGGAAGATGGATACAATATAGGATATGATGATAAAGGCTTTTGCTGTGTGTGCTGCAATAAGACATTTACAAATCTCATTCAAAACCTGTCTCCAGTTCCTTACCTATCAAGTGGAGATAACAAACAATATTTGCAGCAGAGGGGAAGTTGTAAGGTTTCAATAGATGTTCACATAGTGCTTTGAAATTATACATAAATCATAAGCGTTAACCTTATTTGAAATCTCATTTATTTTAAACTGCCACAGCCTGAGAGAGACAGCCTTGACTGCTCCTTGTTGCCAGGAGCCAGGCCCAGTCAGTCAGAAGACCCTAGCAATCCACCTAGAGGCACAACACACAAAGCACACAAGACAGCACAGGCCTCTGTTGGCAATCGAGGAGGAGAGGGAATGCCAAACCAGCAGCTTGAATTGTGAAGTCAGTGGGCAAAAATGCATGCACTGAAACTGCCATTTATGCAGCCATCTCATTGCCAAATATTGTTCCCTATCTGGAGAAGGAAGCATGAAATGGCTGGCTCTTAGAGATTGTAAGGAGGAAGAATGGCAGGATTTGGATGCAGGTTGGAGACTGCCCCTTATGCATGCAATGCCCAGTTTAGGCTCATCTGCAAAGCCTTACCTTTCTTTCTTCAAGGCCTTTCTGAAGATCCTACTCCATCATGTTTTTTGTGGGTAACATGCTAACTGGCAAGATCCTGTTTAAAAAGGAATCTGTGTATTATGCATGTGTTCTATGTCACTATGATACTTTAAAAACCACAATTAAGGGAGTACTAAGACTGCAAAATCAGTCATTCAGAAGTTGGAAAATATGAAAATTAATATGACATACACATTTTTATTTTCCTCCAACTGTGTATATGTATTAAAACAGCCTTTAATTACATGTTTACATGCATACTATTTTTTCCCTGGGACATCTTATTCAGTGACTCAAAAGATATTCAATATTTCTTGTTATCCTTCACATTTGGTATATGGTCCCAAACCTTATTTATTGCATGATATTCAAACCCTACATATAAAATGATTAATCTCCTCCTGGCTTTTTCTATAGTGTTCTGAGAGCTTCACAAATGTAAAGGAGTTTACTTTTACTTGATCCTGGTGAGGAGAGATGGTATTTCTAGGCCCAGCTTACACTTGGAGAGCTGAGGCACAAAAGGAAGGAGGCCAAAATAGTCAGATGTGCACCTCTAATTTGAGTGTTCCACTTAAGGTACACATGCTGACATTTGCAGAATACTTGGTATTCTTATAGCTCTTTATATATCATAGGATCGTAAGATCACAGGAGAGTAGGGTTGGATGGGACCTCGTAAAGTCATCTTGTTCAGCTCCCTGCTAAAGGCAAGATCATCAAGGACTAAACCATCCCATCCAAGTGTATCTGTCTAACCTGCTTTTGAAAGTTTCCAAGGGTGGAGATTCCACAGCTAGGGAGCCTCTGGGTGCCCTGTTCCAATGCCCGACCATCCTCATAATCAGAAAGTTCTTCTAATCCCCAGCCTAAATCTCCCCTGCTGCAATTTGAGGCCATTCTTCTAGTCCTGTCCCCTACGGGCACAGAGAAAAGCCCATCTCGATCCCCTTCATAACCTCCCATCAGGTTTTTTAATACTGTTTTCAAAACCCCTCTCAGTCTTCTCTTCTTCTGGCTAAATAACCTTAATTCTTTCAGCCTTTCCTCATAAATCTTGTATCCCAGGCCCCTGATCATTTTTGTTGCTCTGTGCTGTATGTCATCTTTCCAAGCAGTTCATATCTTTCTTGAAGTGAGGGGCCCAAAACTGAGCACAGTACTCCAGTTGAGGCTTCATCAGTGCTGAATGTAGAATGGAAGAATCATTCCATGGAGTACTGCGTCCAGTTCTGGGCACTGCACTTCAGTAAGGACAGGCAAAAACTTGAGAGGGTCCAGAAAAGAGCCACCCATATGATCAGGGACTTGCAAGGCAAGCCATACGAGGAAAGGCTGAGGGACCTGGGCCTCTTCAGCCTAAAGAACAGAAGGTTGAGAGGGGACTTGACAGCAGCTTACCACTATATCAGAGGAGTGCATCAGGAGCTCGGTGAATAACTGTTCACTAGGGCATCCCTGGGGAAGACCAGGACCAATGGATACAAACTCCTGGAAGGCTGCTTCAGGTTTAATACCAGGAAAAACTCCTTCACAGTCAGGGTGTCCAGACTGTGGAATAAACTCTCTCCAGAGGTGATGCAGTCACCTACCCTGGAGGTTTTCAAGAGGAGACTAGACAGTCATATTGCTGGGGTCACCTAATTCCAGTTGTCTTCCTGCCTAGAGCAGGGGGGCTGGACCCAATGATCTGCAAGGTCCCTTCCAGCCCTAAACAATCTATGAATCTATGAATTTCCCTTGATTGTTGAGTCTTCTGTTCATACAACCCAGGATGCTGTTGGCTCTTTTTTTGCAATAAGAGCATGCCGCTGGCCTATATTTAGCTTATGGTTTCTACCATACCCCTGAGGTCAGTGCAGAACACAGGGCTAAGCAACTTCAGTTGCAGCCAGGAGCACTCACCACTTCTGCAAATAGAACTGCAGGATCCATGGTGGGTACCCAGGAGATTAAAAACACACAATAGCGTCCAAACTGAATACAGTAAAAGCCGCCTTAACCGGCACTTTACAAGCCGGCATGCTCTATTAACTGGCATGCTAGCTTGTAAGGTAAAAGCAAAACCAGAAGTGCCCACCATAGCACTTCCGGTTTCACTGAGCCCCCATGGCCTGGGGCATAGCAGGCTGTGTGGGGCCCACCTCCCTATCCCTTGGAGCCCGCAGGGCCCACAGGAGGGGTAGCGATGCAATGGGAGGGGTGGCGATGCAGCGGGAGAAGCGGCAGCGCAAACAGGCAAAGACGCCTGTTCGGGCCTCTCAGTTAACCAGCATATTTTGTTATCTGGCACCCCCCATTGCCCATGGGTGCCGGATAACAAAGCTTTTGCTGTATTTGGTTTAACTGACTTGCCAGCCATCATGTGGGAACTCTGTAGCAGACACAGGGATAGAATCCAATTCTCCAGATCAGTATTCCAACCGCCTAGCCATGAGGGTGGCTGTGCCTTGACTCATTCACTACGTATCTTTTGACTTGGGCAACAAATGGAGCAGTCTTCCTTTAGTTCAATCCCTGTACAGCCTTGGATCATTTTTAGAGCACTACCAGTTCTATACATTTAATGAGGCAGGGGTTCAATTGAGAAAAAAACCAGAATGTGACCCTATCATTAAAAACAGTGTCATAATGTATACAAAAAAGGAGGCCAGATTAAGGTTACATGTTACATTTTGGTGCTTGACTTTGAAATCTGACTATATGTATATACTTTAATTTTTCCTTCTTTCTGTCTGTAGATTATGAGAATCCCTGGGACTGGGATTCTGTCTTTGTCTATGTTTGGAAAGTACCAAGCACAAGATGAACAATACCAGAACAAATAAAAACCAATAATAATACACTTGCTTGGTCTGTTCCTATAATTACCATCCCCAACAATTGCTCCCTTGCTGTGACTCTCCTCATACCTCCTCACCCTTCACCCTTCTTTTCTGTGCAAGAGCTCATCAATTACTTGCTGGCAAAGGCATGATTACGTGTCAGCCAGCTAATACTATGGATTGAAGCATGCAATGCCTTGAATGCATTACTTCAACCATGCATTCAGGACTCCTTTTCAGATAACTAGCAGCTGAAGCTCTTGGGTGGACCTGAGGCTTTTATAGAAACTAAAATATTGGTCCATAGAGAAGTACCAATTAGCTGACATTGTTTAGAGACTGCTACAGACAGTAGCCATAATGAAGCAAACACTGGGTATAGTATTATTTATGCTGGAGCTCTGCGTCATGAGAGCCACTATTTGAAATCAGTTTCTTAGGTGGGCAATCAGAGCAATCTTTTCTTCTTCTTTTTATGCTGCTGCTGCTACCAGTGAGTGTCTACAGGCAATTTTCAGAATTAGCGTGTCAGGTACCATCTCTCATATGCCTTTAGTCACATACATCATCATGTTAAAAACTTTGAAAACTGATCAGGTAAAACAGTGATGCTCAGCCCCTGGCAGACCTTACATTTAAGACATGATTAGCCAATTAATTGTGTTTTAAGTAATAACTGAGCCACACATTAATGCAAGTATTGGCTCAGTAAAACAAGGAATAATCCACAAAGTTATTACACAGAATGTGTGTAATAAACTTGTGGCTTGTTTCTATCTGTGCCTTAAATTGCACGTGGCCAGGTACCAGCTGATCAGGGCTCCTAGTTTCTGGAGCTCATGGGAACCCTTGATGCCAATATGCTCCTAAGGCTGGTGGCACTGATCTCCTGACTGGTGTCCTACTCACTGGTGCAGGAAAAGCCTGGCATCATGATCCTGAGCTCTCCCTGAACCAGCAATAAGATGTGATGGGGATTTGATCCCTGATCCCACAATCCTACCTCCTGCTCTGCACATGTAGTGTGGCAGGAGGTGTGATTGTTGGAATTGTGTATAAGATCTTATGGGGCCTTCAACTGACTGTCTACAATAAGCCTCAGCCCTGTCTGAGAAGCCACAATTTACAAGAGAAGTCAGTGTTAACCAAAGAGTAAAAACACCACATAGATGAACTGTGGCAAATACATTCCAGTTCAAAACAAAACACAAAAAACAGCAATGGGTGAGATTATGGCAAATTTCCAATATAGCAGCACTAGTATATGGTTTTATGGATGTACTTTATACAATGAAATGCATATAGAAGAAAGCAAAACTAAAGTATTCGATTTCTATCTTCTGCAAAGAGCCACAGATTATAAACCAAAGAGCCACAGGAGCCCTGTGTGGCTATCAAGCTACTATTTTGGTATAAGTGAGCTAAAACTACATGTAATCTGAACCCAGTTTGGCTCACTGTAAACTATCAATCCCATTTATTGCCTATAGAATTATAATGTTACAGCATGAAATTCGTCTGCATTTAGAAAGTTAAAGACACCACCTCTGAATTAAGGTGGCTTCATTGAAACAGTGCAATGGATACAGTTATTTTGTGTGAAAGATTCAAATTATTTCTTTTCTATGTAAGAGGGTAAATTCCAGAAAAAATAGGCTTAATCTTGATTGGTCTGGGTTCATATTTGGGTTTCACTGGGGTCCACTGTCATTAAATGTTTGAAAAATAGGAGCAGGCACAAGAGCGTACCTCAGCAAGAACACTTTTTTGGAGCTTGAGACCCAAAATTGGCAGCAACTGGGAGGGTCCTATTATGTATTTTTGCATCACAGTTGCAACTAAAATAAAATGGGATCCCTATTTTTCAAGTGGCGCAGGAGTGCCTACCTTAATTCTCTGCTTGGACTGTAGAACCAGTAGACTGAAATCTAATACCAGAGGGATCCAGCAGGATTCTGGTGTCGCTTATGTAGCTGTGCAATATTGCAGCAGCAGCCTATGCTACGTTCTGGATTTGTCTGTCAGAGATGTGTTAAATCATTCCCTGCTTAGGTTTATTTTTAGTATTGCAAGCAAGGGACCAGAACTTGACTAGGCCACTTGCCGAGTCTGGGGTTTGGGTTTTGCTCTAGATGTGTGCCTGGGTCTGGAATTTTTAGGAATAAAAAATAGTAGAATAAACATTCTACTTAGGTTTTGGAACTAAAAGACTTGGGGGTAAATATGCTGCTGGATCCAGGCTAGGAATAAGTACCATATGGGTGCTGGAATGCTTCATGTATCAGAGATGGCAACATCAGCCAGCCAGCCATTTTCATGATATATATTGAGTCCAAACTTGGTACAACCCTGCACGATCTAAGTCAGGGGGTTTCAACCTTTTTTGGATCAGTGTATCCCCAGCGGCTGGATGCAGAGCAGTGGGGGGCATCGTGTACAGCCCCATGTGGCAGGGGTCGGGGGGAGGTGTGTGGCCTGACGCAGAGTAGGGGGTGGGAGGTGGTGCATTGCCGAATGTGGCACGATGGCAGCTGCTGCATGCAAGCTTCCCCTGCCCCTGCATCCAGCCGGGTGGGTGGCACCAGCACAGCAGCGTGGGATGGTGCGTGGTGGCATTCCGTCCTTGCCTGCCCGCACATACCCCCTGGGGCCTTCTCAAGTACCCCAGGGGTATGCGTACCCCTGGTTGACAACCCCTAATCTAGGTGGCGGATCCAAGTGTTTATAATTCTGTGGTGCTGGAAGGCAGGTACCATGTTTGTTTGGTTTGTTTTTTTATGCACAATAAGTAGCAACACTGTTGTATAGAATTTGCAGGTTGTGGGGCCAAAAATCAGCAGGAGCCAGGTGCTGGCTCTCACAGTTTAGAGTGGTATTGCACTCTGTGCTTTCCTTGATTGAATAAACGTGGCTAGATGTGTCCCCGGTTCTGACAAAAGAATTTAGGGACGTGGTAGCAAAAAGTGGTTGGAGCCAGCAGGATGCAAGGATTGGATCCTGCTTTTGGCTGCACTCTTGAACCAGCCTGCCTTGGGGACTGGAGCTTTTAGTCGGAGGGCCAAGCATCTGGGGGGGGGTCTTATTTTTTCCAACAGACTGTGGGTGACAGTGTCCAAAAACTGGTTGGATCTGGCAGCAGCCAGAGGCCAAAGGATGGTCAATGGTTTTGCCAGCTTGTCTGGATGGCTGGAGTCTTTTAGGAGAGCCGAAGCAGCTGAACTTGCCTCCTCTTTTGACCGCTGTGGGAGGAGGACGAGCTAGTTCAAACCTGGCCTGGATCCAGCAGGGTCCAGGTACCACTGAGGTTGTCCGAGATCTATTTGCCAGCTTTTTGTTTCTTGGGGTTTTCTGGTCGCCAGGATGCTCCGGGGAGGGATCCGGGGACGCAGCAGGAGAATCTGGAGCTCCTCGAGCCGGGAGGGGCCAAGGATTGGCTGGATCCAGCGGGATCCGGCAGGATCCAGCTTTTCCCCACACCCGCAAGTGACCCGCACACAAGATCCGGCAACGCAGCCGCGCTCAGCCAATGT